>NW_024610108.1:3195000-3205000 GCF_016920785.2 Ixodes scapularis | reverse complement strand
AATGTTGTCTGTTTTATCCATTATCACATATGCGGACCCCACTGTGTCCAGATATAGGGAACCGTCAGTATATATGCGGTGGGTGGTTGAGGGAGGAATTTTGGGTGGGGAATCATCTGTACTGTGTGGGAAGTGTGGAAGGAGGGCCGGGTGAGTGTCCCATCTGTCTATGTCGTGTTGTAGTGTTGATGGATCTATGTGGTGTCGTAGATTGAAAAAGGAATTTTAAGGTGAAAAAGATGGAAGAGGGCTATTTCGCGGTTAAGCGTATGTTCAATAGGAAGAATATTAGTCAAGATGTTGAGATTAGAGTTGCTTACAGTGTGGAATGCTTTGCATATTTTTAGTAAGGGAATACGCTGGATGGAGATCAGTTTCCGGCGCAAGTGGGAATGGGGTGGTGTTTGCCAAAATACTGGTGCGCCATAGGTGATTATACGTTCTAGGCTGCGGTGATAGAGATCGCGGAAGTGTTTGGGACTAAATCCCCAGTGAATTCCGGTGAAAGAAGAGAGGGCGATGGTATGTTTGTAGATTTGATTACGGAGATGAGTAGCGTGTGGTAGGAAAGTGAGGGAAGTATCGAATATGACACCTAAAATTTTAAGTTCTTTAACGTGTCTGATGTTTTGATGACCTAATTTGATCGTTGGCGGGCGTTTAATATAATGTCGGCCGATAAGTAGAAACTTACATTTATCTATGTTAAAGTGTATGTGGTGTTCAGTACTCCAATTATAAATGAGGTTAAGGGCTGAATTAGCAGTCATCTCAAGTTGTAATCGAGTTTTGCCTGATACTGTTAAAGTTATGTCGTCTGCGAATGCTTGAATATTTGCGTTTTCAGGAAAGGGTAAGTCTAAGAGGGAGGAGATTAGAACATTCCATAGAAGGGGGCTGAGGGGAGAGCCTTGGGGGCTTCCCAGAGAGGTTGCTAGAGTGACTTTTGAAGATCGGAGAGGGTATGTGATAAAACGATCGGAGAGGGCAGCATTGAGAAGAAGGTACAGGTTGCGGGGGAGGTTGTTACGTTTAAAGAAGTCTAGAACAAAGGGAATCCAGATGGTATTAAAGGCGTTAGAAATGTCAAGTGAGATGAGAAGGGTTTTATTGTCTGTTGTTATAACTGATTTAAGCTTGTTTTTAAGATTTACGAGGGCTGCTGTGGCAGAAGTGTTGTGAGTAAAGCCGAATTGTTTTGGGTGTAAGAGTTTACGTGAATGGAGGAAATGGTAAAGTCTATTATTGAGGAGCTTTTCTAAAACCTTGCCAAATATAGAGTTGATGCAGATAGGGCGGTAGGATGAGGGTAGGTCAGTCGGTTTATCGGGTTTAGGAAGCAGGATAGCTCGAGATTCTTTCCAGATGTCAGGGAAGTAAGAGTATTTAAGACAACCATTAAACAGTTTTAACAGGAGAGTTGGGTAGAGAGACAATAGGTTTTTTACCAGGGATGCGGTTATATTGTCCATACCAGGAGTGATTCGTTCAGGAATGTTGAGGATCACATGCGAGAGTTCCATAAGGGTAAAAGGGTGGTCATTGGGAGAGTCAGGTGGTGTCTGGACCTGGCGAACAAGTGTTTCCTGGGTTGGGGTGTAATGGGAAGGATCGTCGCGGGGGAATTGGTGTTCTAGGATTTGTTTAATCGAATCGGCTAGGGATTGTGTGTATGTTCCATCCGGTTTAATTATGGAAGGTATCATAATTGGACGTTTAATTCGATTTAATGCAATCTTATAAGGTATCGTAAAGATATTAGATCGAATAACCTGAGAACAAAATTTTTGCCAGGAATTGGTTTTGGCATTTTTAACTAGTATTTTGTACGCCTTGTGTGCCATCGTGTATTGTGCTTTAAATATTGGACGTAATGGATACACTGGTCGCTGGTAGCGTCTTCGCTGTGCTCGTACACGTTTTCTCTCCATCTCCAATTCTGGCGTCCACCACGGTGCCTGTCGGGTGCTATTGGTAACGTATTTTGAGTACTTTTCAAAGAGTATGTGCAACTTCCTATACAATTTTTCTATGATATTTTGCAGCTCCTCACATGACTGAATGGGCTGGGACTGGATATATATGATCCAGGAATCGTGTGCAAGGTTTTTAAGAAGTCTGGCCTGGCCTGGTTTTGTAAGTTTTTTTGTCTGTAATGTGGATTTAGTATATGCCTGTATAAATATATAGTTGTGATCGCTGCCTGTTGTATCGTGAAGGACTGACCAATGTGAAATATCTTTAAGTAAGGTTTGTGAGGCTACTGTTACGTCTATCCAACTTTGTCCCCGGGAGGATTGAAAGGTGGGTAACGAGTCAGGATAATTAAGTGGGTGGAGGTCCATTGACACTAAAAATTGAGCTAGTTGTGTTCCCCTATCATCTGTTCTATTCCCCCCCCAGATCACGCTCTTTGAGTTAAAATCACCGCCAATTAGGACTGGGATGGGACTGTACTCAGAGACCAGCTCGCGGAGAGTAGTAAGTGTGGGATCAATATCGTCCTGTGGGGGAGCATAAACAGAAATAACATAGAAATCGGTGTCTTTTGTAGTTAGTCGAGCAGCTATTATGTCCCTAGATGTGTATGTTACATGAATGTCAAATGATTTCGAGTGAATTATGATTGCTACCCGTGGCTGAGTATGATACTGTAGTATAGTGTCCGTGATGGCAAAACCAATTATCTTATTTTTATAGTGGTAAGGCTCTTGAAGTAGGCATATATGTGTGTCAGTTGCGTTTTGTGTTATCCGTAGGTGTTCCGTCGCTGTGTAGGAATGGTTGCAGTTATGTTGTATTATGTTTATAGATGAAGGTTGATTGTGAGGGGATGTAAAATGATTTAGTCTATTGGGTCCGAACATCTGTCCTGCTACTTCCCTGCGATTTCTTGATACTGCTCCTTATCCTACTGATACCTGATCTTTCGTTTCAATCGCTCCACCTGGAGTTGATAGGTGGGGCATTTCTCCGACAGTGCTGAGTGCCTGGTATCTACCTTTTTACTTTTGTCTCTCTGGGATACCTCTGTACAGCACGGGCATTTGTACACCCCCGCTTGACACTCTGACAACGGGTGCTTTTGCCCACAGTTGCAGCACCTGACTTCAGACTGACACCGTGCGGCTGTGTGTCCGTAGCTACTGCATCGTTTACAGAAAGGAACATGGAGGTTTTCCTCAATAGGGCAAGATGTCCAGTCGAGGAAAACTCGTTCCTTCTCCTGGAGTTGGCTGAAGATGCCAGGAGTAACCTCTACGATTACTGTCGAAAGTCCATTGTTTCCTGAGAACACATGAATAATTTGGATGTCGTCTTCGGTGCCCTGGAGTTTGTTGTGTGTGATTAGCTTGCGTCTTATGATGGCTGGGTCTGCTGTGACGACCCCGCGTATCTTTAGCTGCTTGTTACGCGAGTACGGTCGCTTCGCCCTGAGGTGTTGTTTCAGAGTTTAGTTTGTGGTCACGATCTGTTCAAGCTTCTCAATCCCCTCTTTGCACGAACTTGTAATAACAGCTCCTCCCCTAATCGGTTTGAGCACGGGTTCACGCAGTCCCAGGTCCTCCGGGTCGATAGAGCTTTTGAGGATCGAGCTTACCTGTGCGAACCCGTTTTGTTCATTCGGCTTTGTCGGATATAGGAGTAAGGCTGCCTTTCCTTCGTCTCTGTCCCTTGGTGTCAGAAGGGCCTCTCCCTGTGTGTCTGAAGGTTGGCTCTGACCAGCCCGACTCTGGCCCCCTACTGCCTCAGCGTATGTCCTCCTCTGAATGTGCTGGGTAGCGATGTTGGACTGTGTCTCCAGTCGCCCCTCTAGGTATGCATTCCGAGCAATCAGATCGGTGCAAATGTTAGTGATCATCTGCACGCTTGCAGTGATCCCTTCCAGTTGTTCTCGAGTTAGAATTCCCCCCAACGGTGCGATGGCGTTTACGCAGCACAGCTGTGCCTGACCTAGTCGGGTACGGAATTCTACAGGTTCATTGCTGAGGCCACTTCCCGACGTTGAGGGCTGAGCCTCCCTCGGTTTAGCGTTGGGCATTCCCTTAGTTCGTTTTTCTGTCCTTGTGGCATTACCCCTAGTCTCTCCGGGCTCCTCCTGTGTGGTGTCTTCATCTGTCGTAGGTAGCTTTTTAGCTGGTTTCTTTTTCTTTCGTTTTTTGCCTTTATGCGGGTCTTGTTCCATTGCTTCCTGCTCGACCGAGTGATAATCATTATCTACATCGAGTTCCGAGCCCTCTTCCTCCGAGCTTATATGGTGAGGCCCCGCTCTTGGCATCTTTGTTCTGTTACTGGACGTTTATTAGGTTAAGTCCCTAATAATCTCTTAAAACGGTTAATGCGTCCTCCTGTTTTAACTTAGGAGTGTTTTCTTCTGTTTCCACACTTCCCCTCGGTTTTTACTCCGTGACGAATAGGGGGGGGGGGGGTGCGGTTTTAGGGGGGGGTATGCACTTTATGTATTTCCGATTACCTTACGAGTCTAAAAGCCGGATATTTGTTTAGAGCATTTAATTTGTCAATACGAAAATTCAATTTGTTTTCCTCTATCTTCTACGGTTTATTTTCTACAAATTTTTGAAGTTTCAGATTTAAGTTCCCTGTTTCCCCTGTAGGGGGCGTCTCGGATGTCGTTCGCCTGCGTAAACCGCACTTCGTTCCGCTTGGGTGTCCCAAGATGTCCGCCCCCACTACAGTTCAGGGCGGCGCCATCTTGAATCGCCTCTAAACAACCAATATGGCGGTCGCCTCGCTTTGAATTTTGGATCGGTTGTAATTATTTAACTAAACTTGCTATCAGGTTATAATTTTATGTACGAGATGCTGAGATTCCTATCTGCCCTTCCCTAAAATTTGAGAAAGATTGAGCCGACAGAATTAAAGTTACAAGCGATTCTGTGTCCCCAGCTGTTAGCTATGGGAGCCGGCCGGTCGAATTTCAAAGTTTCGGAGCGAGCAAAACTACGCTGTTCTCACTAAAGTAGTTGGTATCCTCGCGTTCCCCGGACCCTCGCGAAACCGTGAGGGAAAAAGAATCGCGAGAACTGCCTCCAAACCGATGAAAACAAGCAAAAAATTGCTGGAGCCAACTCACCTCCGGTCTGCCCGGTCCCAAGGTTGCCAGCAGCATGTAAGTAGTAGATAGGGACAGATTTTGAGTCGGGGCTCTCGTAAAAAATTTAAGAAAAACTTGTCCCCTGCCCGCTCCCGCTTTCGCACCGCAGGCTTAACCCAATTCCAATAAAAATGAATAGGATCATGTGATCAAGTGAAAATTTCAGGAAAAAGCCAATTGGAATTAAGGGTTTATAAATGAAACCAACTATTGTATTGTACAGCCAGTGGAACGGCCCGGGAAAACCAGTGGCACTAAAAGTACCCACTTGCTCGACTCACTGTCCGGCTCCGCTACTAAGACATGAGTGCGTCTCACAGCGGGTCCGACGGTCACTGAATGGCAACCATGAACCATCCAGCCCCGCCGATCAGTGATCACTTTTATATCCCTCGGCTCCCCTGGAGATCACCCCCGCCACCATGCGGGGGCACCTCCCTACGTGGGAAGTTACGAGGGGCACCACCTTTATGATAGCTTCCCCTGGTATGGACCCCGCCTCAGTGGCTCCGCTTCCATGGGGTAAGCTAGGGTTCCCAGGCCCTTTTTGTCCCCCCCGTCCACATGCGGAACCCCAGTGCTAGGGTTCCCCATCCCAGGTGGGGGGGTTTTCGCCAGAGCCTCCGTTGCAGCAATAAAGCTGGCAGGGCGCACCACGAGCAGGTGGAGGTTGACTTCCCACGCGGCAACAACCGCGGGGGCTTGCGCCCCTAGTAGATAGGGAGAGAGTTCTAAGTGGAGAGTGGAAACAAGACTGAAAAATAAAGTTCTCTCCAACCTGTGCCACTCGAGGTATAACAGGTTTAAACCAATAAAAATAATAAAAAAAATTTAATAAATTAAATAAATAAAGCTAAATTGCTTTTGCCTTTTTTGTATAAAATTGCCAATTGGAAAAAGGGAAGAAGCGAAACCTCGCAATTGAACGGGCCTGTAAAAATCGCGGGGTCTTTTATTTTCTTTAAGTGTATTCTTAGAATCTCCTTTTCTATAGTTTGCGATTTATATTTCCCGTTGCAGTCCTTGTGTCTTGTTTCTGTTTCTTCTGGCTTGAGGTGTTTTCTTTAACTTGTGGTTTATTGTAAGCTGTAAAAAATGAGAAGTAAAATAAGTTAGTAAATCTATTAATATGTTTATTCATAAATATACCTGCTCATGTGTTCACCTGCATTGTTCGTTTATAGCTATTGGTAATTGTCAGCTTAAAGCTAATCGAAAAATGGTTTGGTCAAATAATTTTATCACTAATGAAATTTTGAAAAAGTTTTAAGTAATATGTTTTGAGAAAGCCTTATTCAGGCCCAGTGACCGGAATATCCGGACCGCCAGGCTCTCGCTTGTTTTGTAAAGTGAATTGATTTTTGATTGAGTGTTTCAAGATAAGAAGTGGTTTTATAGTTATAATTGGTGAAACAGTGTTAACGCTAATAAATAAATGCAAAAAGAAAGGATCTAAATATCTGTATATAGAGAGAGAATAAGACAATACAAATATACAATTATAATGGTGTGTGATGTCAAGTTGTGGGGTAACTATAGTGTAGAATATTGTCTAGATTGCGCCACAAAACAATTTGAATAATTTTGAAATCGATGCTTTGTTAGTAGGAAATAATTATTATGTGAAGTCCGTATTGGTTATGTACAGCTAGTAGATAGGGACAGTGGGAATCTCGTTAATCCATTCATGCGCGTCACTAATTAGATGACGAGGAATTTGGCTAACTTTTTATTGGAAGAATCCAACTCGTTCGCTTTTTAAGGAAGCTTAACCTCATCGTCACAAACACCATAGCACATCCAAGTGTGGGAACGACACAGCACTCAAAACACAAAATGAACACTGCTACAGAAGAAGACTAACAGCACTTCAATTTTCAATTTCACACAACAGGAGTTCCCCTGTGCAAAGGGGAAAAAAAGAGATAGTTGTTTATTTTTATACATGTCTAGTTGACTCTAGGGAGGCCATTACAGAGATGACAACAACAATCTCAAGAGAATAAAAAGAACACAAAACACAGAACGAAACAAAAAGATACATACACATTGGTTACATAAAAAAAAATGGCAGGCGAGATTCCACATACCTACGCCCCTCCAAAACAACAACAAACGAAAGAAGACATGGGGGAGAACAATAAACAGTTTACACACTTCGGTTTGTTCCCCGCATGAAGTGGTAGAAACATCGCAAGGAGCCACGAACTACCTTGAGGATTAAAGAGGAAATGTCACGCTTTGAAAAGCCCAGCAAGCCCAAAGCCTCAGCTGATCTTGGGCAAACGAGCCCTCTCTCAGTGGCTGTTATGGCGTGCACGGCGACAGTGGTTACCGAGAACTCGGACCTTACTGCGTTCACAAAGTCTGGAGCAGAATACTTCCTAATCTTATCCTCATTAAGTGAGTTAAGGCTTTTGTATTCCCCGACTATTTGAACATCTAGAATCCATGCCCTCTCACCCTTTACACAAATTAAATCTGGGTACCTGATTTCGTCTTTTACTTTAATTCTGGGCTCCTCGGACACCGTGCAGCCATCATTTCTCATCTTCTCGGCAATCCAGGATGCCACACAATTATGTCTTTCCAGGCGCGGCGCATACGACCGAGGACACACCTGGATAATATGTGCATGTGTCTCAGGGAAGGCACAGCCAGCCCTGCAGCGGGTGTCCTTCGCCCTTCCCCTGGCGCACCTCGTCTTGGACGGAAGCGCGTGGGCCCTAAGTTTGATTAGGTCGACATACTCCCGTCCATTCAGAAAGTGCGGTGGGTTCCGGATGAAGGCCGCAGCAGCACATGTCCGTGCCTCCCTCAACCCTCTCGTGTCCACCATCTGCAGCAGCTGGTCTCTCCAGTAGCTGCGCTCCTGTGTTCTAGATTCAATCGTGACACCCTTAAATTTCACCCCTTTCCCCGCCCTCTCCACCTCATCTTTCCATGCCGTCATGGTCACCAGACTCTCCAACATTCCGTCGCCAGCGCCCTGAACCCCAAGTAGCCGGGAACGGCGGATCCGAGGAATCATTGTCGCGAGACAGGTGACCCCCAACCCGCCGTCCCCCACCGCAGCGTATAGGAAGGCAACTGGAACGTCCTTCGGCAGATGCAGAAAAAGCCGGACAGCCGCTCTAATCCTACGGTCAATCTGGTGTAGGTATGTCTTTGACTTGGCACTCATAACCAAGCCATAGATTAGTCTCGGTATTAGGTAGAAGATTAGAATGTTCATCTTCTGCTGAGGTTTAAGGGGGGCCCTCTCTAGCCTTACGATAAGGTCGTCGAAATTCACCCCATTGTACCATATCTCCCCTGATGTGTTAACTTCAACCCCCAGATAGCGCCATGAACCTGAGCAATCAATCACTCGAAGTGGTTCTCCATTTACTTTGAAAGCCACTGGGCAGATTTTTGCCTTTTTGTTTTTCCCGTCTCCTACGAGGCTTAGGGTCGAAGACTTCTTTACGTTTACTGTGAGACCCCTAGTGCTCAAAAAGTCCTGGAACTTGTCGAGGAGAAATTGTAGGCCAGCCGCCGTCTCCGCCAGAATCACGAGGTCATCAGCAAAGGCCAACGACGCGCACCGCCCCTCACCCAGTCTCACACCAAAGCCCGGGGGGATGCTGTCGATGAACTCATCGATGACCGCGTTAAACAACAGCGGAGACAGCGGGTCACCTTGTCTGACTCCCTTCCCAGGGCGCACTGTCCTTTCCACCCCTCTGTGTTGCAAGGTTGTAGTAGAATTTGTGTAGAACCAATGCAGGTAGTCAATCATGGACTTCCCCACCATTTGGTGGCGTGCAAGTCCATTCAGTATTGCGGTGTGTGTGGCGCTGTCAAATGCCTTTGGCAGGTCTATATTAGCCATGTAAAGGCTTCGCCCCGCGGCATGACTTGTCTTAAGTAGCGTACTCAGAATCATGATGTTCTCAAAGCATCCATCAGTGCTTTTAAACGCCCGTTGCTCGTCACGTAGGTGAACAATCTGTCTCAACCTTTTGTCTAGGATCTTGTGAAAGGTGCGCAGGAGCACCGAGCCAATCGAGATCGGCCTATACTCCCCTGGCTGAGAAGCTGCCTCCACTTTAGGGATAAAGATGGTTCGAGCATTCCCCAGCTTCATGGAGGCACGACCCCAGTACAAGAACAAGTTGTAGAGCTTCACTACAAGAGAGTCATAGTTACTCCCGCCGTTTACCCGCGCTTTGATGAATCTCTTCACGTTGACAT
The DNA here is from genome assembly GCF_016920785.2 of Ixodes scapularis. NCBI lineage: Eukaryota > Metazoa > Arthropoda > Arachnida > Ixodida > Ixodidae > Ixodes > Ixodes scapularis. The sequence continues at coordinate 3,195,648 of NW_024610108.1, read as the reverse complement.
TCAGAGCACTGGGCAGAAATCACATTGCGTCAACACCGACCAGCGGCCATCGCAATGCTTTGTTTTAATTAGACAGTCGGATTCCCCCTGTCCGTGCCAGTTCTGAGTTGACTGTTTTTTGCCGGCCGAAGCATAGCACTTTGGGCACGAAGCCCTCAGACGCCGCGCAGCTGAGGCTTTCCACAGGAAGGTCCCGACGCTGGTCCGGGCTTGGCCGCGCCGCGTGAACGGCGAGCCCCGCCCAGTCCCGGTGCAGTGCCGTTCCTGCTTCAGGTCCCCAGCCCGACCGGCTCAGTCCTCAGAGCCAATCCTTATCCCAAGGTTACGGATCCGTTTTGCCGACTTCCCTTACCTACATTGGTCCATCGACTAGAGGCTGTTCACCTTGGAGACCTGCTGCGGATGTGGGTACGGTCCGGCACGAAAATCACACTCCCTCACTCGGATTTTCAAGGGCCGACGCGAGCGCACCGGACAGCGCAAGAACCGCACTGCTCTACGGAGCCACCATCCCTATCTCGGGGCGAACCCATTCCAGGGACTCGATCTCCTTACAGAGAAAAGAAAACTCTTCCCGGGGCTCGCATCGGCGTCTCCGAGCTGGTTTGCGTTACCGCACTGGGCCCCGAAGGACCAATCTCCGTGTCC
>NW_024610108.1:3185000-3192500 GCF_016920785.2 Ixodes scapularis | reverse complement strand
ATGCAGTGTTCGATAAAAACTCGTAGGAGGAGGAGGACTGGTTAAGCGCACGCGTGCAATCGCACCACTCGTGCATTTGCTCAAAGAAAACGCAACGCAAGAAAGCATAAAACTGCGTGCTGCCCACGATCCGACACAGTCAAAACGAGGTAGAAAACAAATTCTCCTCTCTTGATATATGATCCGACCCTCACACAGACGAAGCCACGGGAAGGCCCGAGGCCGCAATGTGCGTTCAAAGAGTAAGTGCTCAGTGTGTCCTGCAATTCACACCAAGTCTCGCAGCTGGCTGCGTTCTTCATCGACCCGAGAACCGAGTGATCCACCGCTTAGAGTCGTGTTTTTGGATTTTTCAATCAGTACGACAAAACACAAGTTGTTGTTTTTTTTTCGCGCCCGGCACATCCCATGCCATCTCGAAAGCGCAAAAAAAAGCTTCTTCTCAAACGCCTCTTCGTTAATCAAAACAAAAGGGCGATCCTCGAGAAGAGACGAAAAAGGGGGCGATGCGCCTTTTGTAACCCGCGGATTGTCCCGGTGCACTTGAAATCTCCTCTCAATCGAGGCAGCAGAGTGCTCCCGCTGGGCGCATCATCGAAAGGAACGGAGGCCACCCAAAAAAAAAGGCACATCCGAACCACAGTTTTTTTTTTTTTTTTGTGCCGTCCCGACGGCATCCAAGCTTGGTCGGGATCGGCGCCAGATAAATTCGCACATCGAGTCCATTCCCCGTACAAGAGGAAGAAGACAAAACGATGCCAAATAACATCCGGTAATGATCCTTCCGCAGGTTCACCTACGGAAACCTTGTTACGACTTTTACTTCCTCTAAATGATCAAGTTTGGTCATCTTTCCAACACACCGGCGCAACCGAAAGGCCGCTCCGGGTATCGGTCCGAAGACCTCACTAAATCATTCAATCGGTAGTAGCGACGGGCGGTGTGTACAAAGGGCAGGGACGTAATCAACGCGAGCTTATGACTCGCGCTTACTGGGAATTCCTCGTTCAAGGGGAACAATTGCAAGCCCCTATCCCAATCACGAAGGAGGTTCCACGGGTTACCCAGTCTTTACAGACAGGGATAAAAACACGCTGCTTCCTTCAGTGTAGCGCGCGTGCGGCCCCGGACATCTAAGGGCATCACAGACCTGTTATTGCTCTGTTTCGTGCGGCTAGGAGCCGCTTGTCCCTCTAAGAAGGGTGCAAGGTGCAGAGAACCACGCACCTATTTATTAGGCTAGAGTCTCGTTCGTTATCGGAATTAACCAGACAAATCGCTCCACCAACTAAGAACGGCCATGCACCACCATCCACCGAATCAAGAAAGAGCTCTCAATCTGTCAATCCTCCCAGTGTCCGGGCCGGGTAAGTTTTCCCGTGTTGAGTCAAATTAAGCCGCAGGCTCCACTCCTGGTGGTGCCCTTCCGTCAATTCCTTTAAGTTTCAGCTTTGCAACCATACTTCCCCCGGAACCCAAATACTTTGGTTTCCCGGAAGCTGCCCGCCGAGTCATTTGAGTAACTCAGGCGGATCGCTGGTTGGCATCGTTTATGGTTAGAACTAGGGCGGTATCTGATCGCCTTCGAACCTCTAACTTTCGTTCTTGATCAATGAAAACATTCTTGGCAAATGCTTTCGCAGTAGTTCGTCTTGCGACGGTCCAAGAATTTCACCTCTAGCGCCGCAATACGAATGCCCCCGTCTGTCCCTCTTAATCATTATCCTGTATTCCAAAAACCAACAGAACAGAAACAGGATCTTGTTCTATTATTCCATGCACTGTTATTCAGGCGAATCGCCTGCGTTGAGCACTCTAATTTTTTCAAAGTAAACGCGCCGGCCAAAGCAAGGCACCTGATGAAGGGAACCAAGCCACGACAGGCATGATGTTCAGCACGGGCCGTAACGTGGTGTCCACGCACTTCCCGCCTGTAACTGAGATCCAACTACGAGCTTTTTAACCGCAGCAACTTTAGTATACGCTATTGGAGCTGGAATTACCGCGGCTGCTGGCACCAGACTTGCCCTCCAATGGATCCTCGTTAAAGGATTTAGAGTGTACTCATTTCAATTACGGGGCCTCAAAAGAGTCCCGTATTGTTATTTTTCGTCACTACCTCCCCGTGCCGGGAGTGGGTAATTTGCGCGCCTGCTGCCTTCCTTGGATGTGGTAGCCGTTTCTCAGGCTCCCTCTCCGGAATCGAACCCTGATTCTCCGTTACCCGTAACAACCATGGTAGGCGCATAACCTACCATCGACAGTTGATAAGGCAGACACTTGAAAGAAACGTCGCCGGCTCGTGGCCGTGCGATCAGCACAAAGTTATCCAGAGTCACCACACAAAACGGACCGAAGCCCGATTGATCTTGGTCTAATAAAAGCACCCGTCGCCCCGAGGGGCTTCGGGCTCACTGCATGTATTAGCTCTAGAATTGCCACAGTTATCCAAGTAGGAAGAAACGATCTAAGGAACCATAACTGATTTAATGAGCCATTCGCGGTTTCGCCTTGTTTCGGCATGTACTTAGACATGCATGGCTTAATCTTTGAGACAAGCATATGACTACTGGCAGGATCAACCAGGTAATCTTTTCGTGGTGGGTCGCCCAAAACCCTACCAACGCGCGGACGCGGGGCCACCGTCAGGCGCCCCTTACGAACCGCAAACACACACAACGCTTAGGAATTACTTCCAAATCCAAGAAGAAATGAAGCACGTTCGAGCGCGCAGCCGGAATATCCCCGACCGAGGTCGGTACCGACGCGGCAAGAAGCGCATAAATTTCTTTCTCGTCGTAGCAACAGAAAGTCGTACGCCAAAAAAATCATTGACGACGCCTTCGCAGCGTTGCCGAGCTTTCAGGTCCCGTGAGGACGCGAGGACGCACCCCGGCCTTCGGTCAGAACGCACTCGTCATTTCACACCGTTCGGTTAGCGCGGACGCTCCGAAACACCCTCCTCTCGCATTCGTTTTCAAGACACAGGTGCACCCGAGAACCGACCCCAACGGCAGACGCCAGAGATCGCAGGTACCTTGCTGTAACGACCATGCGGCGGAGGCAGCGGCCGAGACGGCGACGAAAGGCGTCGGCGACGTCGTCAGACGCCGCTCGCACCAATCGAACGCTCGACAGACCCCACCTCCACATAATAGCACCGATAAGTATAAAGAAGATCCTTCAAGAGCATTCTGTACATAGTTTGTGGTTATCAGTTTCGGTGACTGACTGACTGACTTACTGTCTCTCACTTATGTGGCTCCTCGTTATTCAGTATCATTTATTTGTCCTTCTTTCTTTCTTATTTTTTTCCCCTCTCTCTCTCCTTATATATATATATATATATATATATATATATATATATGTATGTATGTATGTTTGTGTGTATATATATATATATATAAATGTTCTTTTTTTCCTGTCTGCCTCTATGTATACATACATACGTACATACATCCTACCCCTATAAAAAAAAATATTTCTCGCTTTTTATTAAAAATGTGCTGACCCCTGCTTGACTCTGATTACTTCTTTTCGACTTTCAGTTCATGTTAACATGGTCAACAGAAAGTTTATCGACTTTGTTATTACAAAGTAAACCAATATTTACACGGGGCGTTTCATGCGTTTTGAATTGTGTCAGAGCCGAACAATGAGCGCTATAGTAAGTGAGATTGTCACTGCTTTTAATCCGAATGCTCGCGGTATCGCGCGTGTTTACGGCAGGCTTCATAATAGGCAATTTTCTTTCTTTACACTACTCTTCTTTGCTCACTTCATTGTTTCTACCATTGGTTTCGTTTGGAAGGCCCCGCCACTTAGTTCCCAACAAAGTCCTCTCAAGGAACGAAGTGAGAAGCACGGGATTAACAAAAGAAAAAGATGCGTGTTTTCTAGCGGTTACCCGTGTCGCTTTGCGACACGGGCTTTCTGGCGCTTTCAACTGGGCGAGAGCCGAACAATTTACCCTACTGCACTTGCGACGGGCAGCGCTTTCAAACGGAATACTGGAAATCTCGCTTACTCTTCTGGCAAGTTTGATAGGAGACAAATATTATTCTTTTCACGCGAATTGTTCGCTCTATTTCTAATCTCTCTCTTCCGTGTCCTTGGCATGGAACGCCCGCTTCGTCTCCCACAAAGTACTTCCGAGGAATCAAGTGCAAATCACGCGACTTTAAAATGTGCGTGTTTTCTAGCGGTTACCCGTGTCGCCAGGCGACACGGGCTTTCTGGCGCTTTCAACTGGGCGAGAGCCGAACAATTTACCCTACTGCACTTGCGACGGGCAGCGCTTTCAAACGGAATACTGGAAATCTCGCTTACTTTTCTGGCAAGTTTGATAGGAGACAGATATTATTCTTTTCACGCGAATTGTTCGCTCTATTTCTAATCTCTCTCTTCCGTGTCCTTGGCATGGAACGCCCGCTTCGTCTCCCACAAAGTACTTCCGAGGAATCAAGTGCAAAACACGCGACTTTAAAATGTGCGTGTTTTCTAGCGGTTACCCGTGTCGCGAGGCGACACGGGCTTTCTGGCGCTTTCAACTGGGCGAGAGCCGAACAATGTACACTACTGCACTTGCGACGGGCAGCGCTTTCAAACGGAATACTGGAGATGTCGCGTGCTTTACTGCCAAGCTCAATAAGAGACGAATTTCTTTCTTTTCACGGGAATTATTTCCTCTATTTCTAATCTCGCTCTTTCGTTTCATTGGGAAACGCGCGCTTAGTTAGCCGCAAAGCAGTCTGAATTAATCACGTCCAAAGTACAGAATTTTACAATATATAGTGTTTTTACCGGTTGACCGCGTCAGAAAGCGTACCTTTCCGACGAGGTCTGTGTCGCTTTGACGTGAGCGGGAGCAAGGCGATTTGGGCTAGTGCACGCGAGATTGGCAGCGCTTCAAATTCCAGTACTGTAGATATTGCGTGCATTTTTTACACGCTTGAGGATGTGGGATTTTCTTTCTTGTGACGTGACCCGTTTGTCAAATTGTGTCTCGCTTTTTGGTATCGTTTAAGAAGCCCGTCCGCTTACAATCCTAAAAAAGAAAAAAAAAAAAGAAATTAGTAAAGAAAGACGCCCATACTTTTTTGTTGCTCTTTCTTTTATTATCTGCGCAGGATTTTAATTTGTGTAAGTTTTGTTTACCGTCCCGACTACGTAGGCGTTCGTACATGCCCGTCCTCGCGCCTCGAATTGTGTGCGAGCGAAATCAATCTCCCCAAGCTAGCTTCATAAATTGCTCGAAAATCGAACGTGAGGAAAGCCAGAGATACGTGGTTTTCACAGGTCGTGCAAGATTAATCCATAAAGTGCGATATTGGTATATATATATATACATACATACATACACATACATGATTTCTGCGACAAATAGGAAGACAAAAAGACCATGTTCAAGCATAATATAGGAACATTGACACTTTGCACACACAAGGGAGGTCAAATGGCAGGTTTTTCTTCCTTGTGCAGGAAACTTTATTGCAATGTCAGAAGGGAAGTTCCACTCTAGAATTGTGCACTCAATAAAGGAGGAAAGGAAAATGCACTTGAAAACCTTCACAGTTCAAGTAAGAAAACATTTCGAAACGACAGTTTGTTTTCTTGCAGGGAGGAGAAGAGGGGAGAGAGGGAGGGAGGGAGGGAGGGAGGGAAGGAAGGAAGGAAGGAAGGGGGGGGGGGTGCCATGCACGGTGAAGACCAGAGTGTCGAACCGAAAACCGAAGCGAACGAAAAACCGGAACCGAGGAGTTAGTTTCAGCCGAACCGAAACTGACCCGCCAACTTGGAACTGTACGGAAGAAAATATAACTGTCTATTAGACTGACGATGAATAGAAGTACAAGGGTGTACGGCAGGGATAGCTGAAAAAAAAAAAAAAGGCTCTATGGACTTGGAGCGGCAGCCCAAAGTCGATGACGACGAAAAGAAAGCACACAGTTTCGGAAAACAGGCGGTAAGAAAGCGACAAATTAAGTAGCCGTCATGTCGAGTTGATTGTTTAGCTCTATTTAAGATGAAGGGAAAAAAAAAGTAGCACAATTGATGCTTACTTGCTAAATTGAATCAACCATTATCTTGTAAAGAAAAAAAACCTCAAATGCCAATCACCTGTATTTTAGGCGACCCAACAGACTGATAACTTTTAAATTCAGGCTAAAATATAACACAAAAAAAAAACAAGGAAAGACAGATATGTATGTAGCTTGTCATTTACTGCTCCATCAAATTTAAATAAAGCAATTTATTTCTCGGCACCTGAAAATAAGCGAACCCTACAAATGAATGGAAAGATACCCGTTTGCACTCTTGAAATAGTGCCTATTACGAAAAGAAGCACCAGGTAAATATAATATCACTTCAGCTTCTTCTTTTTCTTTTTAATACGGTACGCTGTTGGTTCATCTTAGTAAAATATATAAAATAGCGCAAAAAAGACGAGGACAAGGAGTATACAGGACAGGCACTCACTTTCAACTAGTTTTATCCAGGAAAAGTAAACATACATATATAGCTTTTATTCACGATAAGTGCCGAGGGCAGCCGAGAAGGCGGCAATAGCCCCGGATGGTTTGATCGTGCTGGGAGACACCAGCATCCCAGCTCAAATATCTTCTACCCTTAAGAATATGTGCTGCTTTGCCTGTCGTGTGTATATACATGTTCACTTTTCCTGAATGAAACTAGTTCAACATCACCGCCTGTCCTGTATACCTCTTGTTCTTCTATTTGTTGTGCTATTTTAATGTCCTACATTACTTTTGTGCTCCCGCAAATCGAAGCAAACCAATAAAAAATTCGGTTCGACACTCTGGTGGAAACTAAAAGCTTAGAAAGAAAGAGGAAAAAAAGAAAAAGGAAAACATTTCTACAATAATGATTAGCAGGAGGAGGAGGAGGAGAACAAGAAGGCTAATAATGTGGAAAAAAAAAGACACGACCCAAATAAATCAATACAAAGGATGCTATAAGTCATGCATACTTACCACATGTAAAATTAATTAAAAAAAAAAAATTAGAAAACAAAAATGTGTATTTATATATATATATATTTTTTTTTCTTTTATCCAGAGGCTTTGGCGCACGCACAGCACTGCACTGCACTGCACTGCACTGCACTGCACAACACAACACAACGACAGACTTTCCACAAACACACCACTGCGTACGAGGACACGACCACGTAGAGCTGCACGAAAACAAGCGCCGTAACTTAATAAAAAAAAATAAAAAAATCCTTTCACTGGACGGACGGCACAAGAACGGAAACTGCTCAAAGAGCACACACACACACGACACATATTAATGAATTAATAAGGGGCACAAGTAGAACGTAGGACACGGCACCCACACCAGAGGCCTTGCACAAGCACAGCACTGAGCACTGAGCACTGAGCAGCAGGTCACAGGACAGAAATGACGTCCACGCTGAGTAGGCCGAAGGCAGGGAATTACGGACGCACGCGAGGTCACCCACAGGCACTTTCACCG
>NW_024610108.1:3177500-3180000 GCF_016920785.2 Ixodes scapularis | reverse complement strand
TTCGTCTTTTTGTCCCTCCCAGATGGTATGAGGGATAACGTAAAGGACTTTTCAGCATTAATTACCAGCCCACGGGGGCTGAGATACCGCTCTAATTCATCCAACCGTCGCTGTAGCCCCATGGCTGTCGACGTAAAAATTACCAAATCGTCTGCAAGGGCCATCGAGTCGATCTCGAATTCCCCACTCTTGAACCCAAAACCAGGCTCCATGGATCGGAAGAAGCCATCCATGACGAGGTTAAACAAGAGCGGGGAGAGTGGGTCCCCCTGCCTAACACCGGCCGTTGGGGCCGCAAGTAGAGTTTCACCGGCAAACGACAACAGGGTGTTCGCCCCTCCATACAAGTCAACCACATACTCCACAAACGACTGCCCCAAGCCGGCCAGGCGGACACCTTCCACGATGGCTGCCATCGACACACGATCGAAGGCCTTTGTTAAATCAAGACTAGCCATGTACAGCGGCCTTAGGCTGCGTCTCGCCTCCTGGATGGTGGCGGATAGTAACATAACATTCTCCGCACACCCATCGACTGGAAGAAATGCACGTTGTCTATGGTCCAGCTCCACTGTCTTGGTGGCCCTTTGTGCCAGTATTTTATTAAGCAGTCGTAGTAACACTGGCGCCACCGTTATTGGTCTAAAATGCGAGGGCTCACTCGCCCCTACTTTCTTAGGGACAAATACTGTCCTCGCACACTTCAAAGAAGTGGCGACTTTCTTCATTAACATCAGGAGGTTAAGGAGTAAACGCAACACTGCCACTGGCACTGCCTTCAGATCCCGCGCCGTAAACCCATCGGGGCCCGGAGCTGAACTCACAGGGAGCGCACAAGCCTTTATCTCCGCTGTTGTAACTGGAAAGAAGAGATCAACAGATCTCTCAGCCTGACCACAACTCCCCTCTGGTGGCGGAAGTACTGGGCCAGTCATGATGGTCTTCCACTCATTCAGGAAGCTTTTAACATCAGCCACTTCAGCCACTTGCTGGCCATCCAGTATCTCCCGAGCACAATCAGACTGTCTCCGGCGGAACTTCTCTTGTGTCAGGGCATATTCCCTCTTTTTCTGTTTCCTGCGGCTTTCAGTGCGCGGTACCCCTCTCCCCGATTGCCCCCTCCTTGGAGCCCTCGGTTCCACATAAAAAACGTCACGAATATAATCGTTCACCGCTCGGGTGACTTCCACTCCTCTCAGGGCCAAGTGGCCAATTTCCCAGAGTCGTGGTGCCTGATACACCTGAGGAGCGGTTCGCTTCACCAGCCCCTTTATAGCAGCAAGCACGGCCTCTTTAGAGTCGTACCCCGAGTCCTGCTCGACTTGGGACTCCAACCCATCCACCGGTGCATCAGAACCAACCGACGCATCCACACCATGCTCTACGGACTCCTCCTCAGGAATGGACGCCAATGCAGATCCCGCAGAGGCCACTGGCTGCGGCCCCAATAGGAACCTCTCGACCATTCCTTTGTACCCTGCCTGCCTTCTGTGGCTCTTCATTGAGTCAAAGGTTCTTCCAGATTTGGCCGATGCGGGTAAACTCTGTAGTGCATCCCATAGGGATTCATTGATGTTCTTCACCCCACTTCTTCTCAGGTCTGCCTCCAACCTCGCGAGAAGATTCGACTCCTCAGTGGACCAGCGAGGTCGTGACCTCTCAATCACTATTTCCTCATTATATTCTGCAGGGTGTCTGCTCCTCCTGTGTTGGCCCAGACCAATCTTTGAGGCGTATCCCTCTCCACACAGACTGCACACAAAGTCTGTCCCGATCTCTCGCAGAGGCCACTGGCCACAAGAGAGTCATAGTTACTCCCGCCGTTTACCTGCGCTTTGATGAATCTCTTCACGTTGACATTCAGAGCACTGGGCAGAAATCACATTGCGTCAACACCGACCAGCGGCCATCGCAATGCTTTGTTTTAATTAGACAGTCGGATTCCCCCGGTCTGTGCCAGTTCTGAGTTGACTGTTTTTTGCCGGCCGAAGCATAGCACTTTGGGCACGAAGCCCTCAGACGCCGCGCAGCTGAGGCTTTCCACAGGAAGGTCCCGACGCTGGTCCGGGCTTGGCCGCGCCGCGTGAACGGCGAGCCCCGCCCAGTCCCGGTGCAGTGCCGTTCCTGCTTCAGGTCCCCAGCCCGACCGGCTCAGTCCTCAGAGCCAATCCTTATCCCAAGGTTACGGATCCGTTTTGCCGACTTCCCGTACCTACATTGGTCCATCGACTAGAGGCTGTTCACCTTGGAGACCTGCTGCGGATGTGGGTACGGTCCGGCACGAAAATCACACTCCCTCACTCGGATTTTCAAGGGCCGACGCGAGCGCACCGGACAGCGCAAGAACCGCACTGCTCTACGGAGCCACCATCCCTATCTCGGGGCGAACCCATTCCAGGGACTCGATCTCCTTACAGAGAAAAGAAAACTCTTCCCGGGGCTCGCATCGGCGTCTCCGAGCTGGTTTGCGTTACCGCACTGGGCCCCGAAGGACCAATCT
>NW_024610108.1:3167500-3175000 GCF_016920785.2 Ixodes scapularis | reverse complement strand
CGTTTTCCCATGCAGTGTTCGATAAAAACTCGTAGGAGGAGGAGGACTGGTTAAGCGCACGCGTGCAATCGCACCACTCGTGCATTTGCTCAAAGAAAACGCAACGCAAGAAAGCATAAAACTGCGTGCTGCCCACGATCCGACACAGTCAAAACGAGGTAGAAAACAAATTCTCCTCTCTTGATATATGATCCGACCCTCACACAGACGAAGCCACGGGAAGGCCCGAGGCCGCAATGTGCGTTCAAAGAGTAAGTGCTCAGTGTGTCCTGCAATTCACACCAAGTCTCGCAGCTGGCTGCGTTCTTCATCGACCCGAGAACCGAGTGATCCACCGCTTAGAGTCGTGTTTTTGGATTTTTCAATCAGTACGACAAAACACAAGTTGTTGTTTTTTTTTTCGCGCCCGGCACATCCCATGCCATCTCGAAAGCGCAAAAAAAGCTTCTTCTCAAACGCCTCTTCGTTAATCAAACCAAAAGGGCGATCCTCGAGAAGAGACGAAAAAGGGGGCGATGCGCCTTTTGTAACCCGCGGATTGTCCCGGTGCACTTGAAATCTCCTCTCAATCGAGGCAGCAGAGGGCTCCCGCTGGGCGCATCATCGAAAGGAACGGAGGCCACCCAAAGAAAAAGGCACATCCGAACCACAGTTTTTTTTTTTTTGTGCCGTCCCGACGGCATCCAAGCTTGGTCGGGATCGGCGCCAGATAAATTCGCACATCGAGTCCATTCCCCGTACAAGAGGAAGAAGACAAAACGATGCCAAATAACATCCGGTAATGATCCTTCCGCAGGTTCACCTACGGAAACCTTGTTACGACTTTTACTTCCTCTAAATGATCAAGTTTGGTCATCTTTCCAACACACCGGCGCAACCGAAAGGCCGCTCCGGGTATCGGTCCGAAGACCTCACTAAATCATTCAATCGGTAGTAGCGACGGGCGGTGTGTACAAAGGGCAGGGACGTAATCAACGCGAGCTTATGACTCGCGCTTACTGGGAATTCCTCGTTCAAGGGGAACAATTGCAAGCCCCTATCCCAATCACGAAGGAGGTTCCACGGGTTACCCAGTCTTTACAGACAGGGATAAAAACACGCTGCTTCCTTCAGTGTAGCGCGCGTGCGGCCCCGGACATCTAAGGGCATCACAGACCTGTTATTGCTCTGTTTCGTGCGGCTAGGAGCCGCTTGTCCCTCTAAGAAGGGTGCAAGGTGCAGAGAACCACGCACCTATTTAATAGGCTAGAGTCTCGTTCGTTATCGGAATTAACCAGACAAATCGCTCCACCAACTAAGAACGGCCATGCACCACCATCCACCGAATCAAGAAAGAGCTCTCAATCTGTCAATCCTCCCAGTGTCCGGGCCGGGTAAGTTTTCCCGTGTTGAGTCAAATTAAGCCGCAGGCTCCACTCCTGGTGGTGCCCTTCCGTCAATTCCTTTAAGTTTCAGCTTTGCAACCATACTTCCCCCGGAACCCAAATACTTTGGTTTCCCGGAAGCTGCCCGCCGAGTCATTTGAGTAACTCAGGCAGATCGCTGGTTGGCATCGTTTATGGTTAGAACTAGGGCGGTATCTGATCGCCTTCGAACCTCTAACTTTCGTTCTTGATCAATGAAAACATTCTTGGCAAATGCTTTCGCAGTAGTTCGTCTTGCGACGGTCCAAGAATTTCACCTCTAGCGCCGCAATACGAATGCCCCCGTCTGTCCCTCTTAATCATTATCCTGTATTCCAAAAACCAACAGAACAGAAACAGGATCTTGTTCTATTATTCCATGCACTGTTATTCAGGCGAATCGCCTGCGTTGAGCACTCTAATTTTTTCAAAGTAAACGCGCCGGCCAAAGCAAGGCACCTGATGAAGGGAACCAAGCCACGACAGGCATGATGTTCAGCACGGGCCGTAACGTGGTGTCCACGCACTTCCCGCCTGTAACTGAGATCCAACTACGAGCTTTTTAACCGCAGCAACTTTAGTATACGCTATTGGAGCTGGAATTACCGCGGCTGCTGGCACCAGACTTGCCCTCCAATGGATCCTCGTTAAAGGATTTAGAGTGTACTCATTTCAATTACGGGGCCTCAAAAGAGTCCCGTATTGTTATTTTTCGTCACTACCTCCCCGTGCCGGGAGTGGGTAATTTGCGCGCCTGCTGCCTTCCTTGGATGTGGTAGCCGTTTCTCAGGCTCCCTCTCCGGAATCGAACCCTGATTCTCCGTTACCCGTAACAACCATGGTAGGCGCATAACCTACCATCGACAGTTGATAAGGCAGACACTTGAAAGAAACGTCGCCGGCTCGTGGCCGTGCGATCAGCACAAAGTTATCCAGAGTCACCACACAAAACGGACCGAAGCCCGATTGATCTTGGTCTAATAAAAGCACCCGTCGCCCCGAGGGGCTTCGGGCTCACTGCATGTATTAGCTCTAGAATTGCCACAGTTATCCAAGTAGGAAGAAACGATCTAAGGAACCATAACTGATTTAATGAGCCATTCGCGGTTTCGCCTTGTTTCGGCATGTACTTAGACATGCATGGCTTAATCTTTGAGACAAGCATATGACTACTGGCAGGATCAACCAGGTAATCTTTTCGTGGTGGGTCGCCCAAAACCCTACCAACGCGCGGACGCGGGGCCACCGTCAGGCGCCCCTTACGAACCGCAAACACACACAACGCTTAGGAATTACTTCCAAATCCAAGAAGAAATGAAGCACGTTCGAGCGCGCAGCCGGAATATCCCCGACCGAGGTCGGTACCGACGCGGCAAGAAGCGCATAAATTTCTTTCTCGTCGTAGCAACAGAAAGTCGTACGCCAAAAAAATCATTGACGACGCCTTCGCAGCGTTGCCGAGCTTTCAGGTCCCGTGAGGACGCGAGGACGCACCCCGGCCTTCGGTCAGAACGCACTCGTCATTTCACACCGTTCGGTTAGCGCGGACGCTCCGAAACACCCTCCTCTCGCATTCGTTTTCAAGACACAGGTGCACCCGAGAACCGACCCCAACGGCAGACGCCAGAGATCGCAGGTACCTTGCTGTAACGACCATGCGGCGGAGGCAGCGGCCGAGACGGCGACGAAAGGCGTCGGCGACGTCGTCACACGCCGCTCGCACCAATCGAACGCTCGACAGACCCCACCTCCACATAATAGCACCGATAAGTATAAAGAAGATCCTTCAAGAGCATTCTGTACATAGTTTGTGGTTATCAGTTTCGGTGACTGACTGACTGACTTACTGTCTCTCACTTATGTGGCTCCTCGTTATTCAGTATCATTTATTTGTCCTTCTTTCTTTCTTATTTTTTTCCCCTCTCTCTCTCCTTATATATATATATATATGTATGTATGTATGTTTGTGTGTATATATATATATATATAAATGTTCTTTTTTTCCTGTCTGCCTCTATGTATACATACATACGTACATACATCCTACCCCTATAAAAAAAAATTATTTCTCGCTTTTTATTAAAAACGTGCTGACCCCTGCTTGACTCTGATTACTTCTTTTCGACTTTCAGTTCATGTTAACATGGTCAACAGAAAGTTTATCGACTTTGTTATTACAAAGTAAACCAATATTTACACGGGGCGTTTCATGCGTTTTGAATTGTGTCAGAGCCGAACAATGAGCGCTATAGTAAGTGAGATTGTCACTGCTTTTAATCCGAATGCTCGCGGTATCGCGCGTGTTTACGGCAGGCTTCATAATAGGCAATTTTCTTTCTTTACACTACTCTTCTTTGCTCACTTCATTGTTTCTACCATTGGTTTCGTTTGGAAGGCCCCGCCACTTAGTTCCCAACAAAGTCCTCTCAAGGAACGAAGTGAGAAGCACGGGATTAACAAAAGAAAAAGATGCGTGTTTTCTAGCGGTTACCCGTGTCGCTTTGCGACACGGGCTTTCTGGCGCTTTCAACTGGGCGAGAGCCGAACAATTTACCCTACTGCACTTGCGACGGGCAGCGCTTTCAAACGGAATACTGGAAATCTCGCTTACTCTTCTGGCAAGTTTGATAGGAGACAAATATTATTCTTTTCACGCGAATTGTTCGCTCTATTTCTAATCTCTCTCTTCCGTGTCCTTGGCATGGAACGCCCGCTTCGTCTCCCACAAAGTACTTCCGAGGAATCAAGTGCAAATCACGCGACTTTAAAATGTGCGTGTTTTCTAGCGGTTACCCGTGTCGCCAGGCGACACGGGCTTTCTGGCGCTTTCAACTGGGCGAGAGCCGAACAATTTACCCTACTGCACTTGCGACGGGCAGCGCTTTCAAACGGAATACTGGAAATCTCGCTTACTTTTCTGGCAAGTTTGATAGGAGACAAATATTATTCTTTTCACGCGAATTGTTCGCTCTATTTCTAATCTCTCTCTTCCGTGTCCTTGGCATGGAACGCCCGCTTCGTCTCCCACAAAGTACTTCCGAGGAATCAAGTGCAAATCACGCGACTTTAAAATGTGCGTGTTTTCTAGCGGTTACCCGTGTCGCGAGGCGACACGTGCTTTCTGGCGCTTTCAACTGGGCGAGAGCCGAACACTGTACACTACTGCACTTGCGACGGGCAGCGCTTTCAAACGGAATACTGGAAATCTCGCTTACTTTTCTGGCAAGTTTGATAGGAGACAAATATTATTCTTTTCACGCGAATTGTTCGCTCTATTTCTAATCTCTCTCTTCCGTGTCCTTGGCATGGAACGCCCGCTTCGTCTCCCACAAAGTACTTCCGAGGAATCAAGTGCAAAACACGCGACTTTAAAATGTGCGTGTTTTCTAGCGGTTACCCGTGTCGCGAGGCGACACGGGCTTTCTGGCGCTTTCAACTGGGCGAGAGCCGAACAATGTACACTACTGCACTTGCGACGGGCAGCGCTTTCAAACGGAATACTGGAGATGTCGCGTGCTTTACTGCCAAGCTCAATAAGAGACGAATTTCTTTCTTTTCACGGGAATTATTTCCTCTATTTCTAATCTCGCTCTTTCGTTTCATTGGGAAGGAACGCGCGCTTAGTTAGCCGCAAAGCAGTCCGAATTAATCACGTCCAAAGTACAGAATTTTACAATATATAGTGTTTTTACCGGTTGACCGCGTCAGAAAGCGTACCTTTCCGACGAGGTCTGTGTCGCTTTGACGTGAGCGGGAGCAAGGCGATTTGGGCTAGTGCACGCGAGATTGGCAGCGCTTCAAATTCTAGTACTGTAGATATTGCGTGCATTTTTTACACGCTTGAGGATGTGGGATTTTCTTTCTTGTGACGTGACCCGTTTGTCAAATTGTGTCTCGCTTTTTGGTATCGTTTAAGAAGCCCGTCCGCTTACAATCCTAAAAAAGAAAAAAAAAAAAAAGAAATTAGTAAAGAAAGACGCCCATACTTTTCTGTTGCTCTTTCTTTTATTATCTGCGCAGGATTTTAATTTGTGTAAGTTTTGTTTACCGTCCCGACTACGTAGGTGTTCGTACATGCCCGTCCTCGCGCCTCGAATTGTGTGCGAGCGAAATCAATCTCCCCAAGCTAGCTTCATAAATTGCTCGAAAATCGAACGTGAGGAAAGCCAGAGATACGTGGTTTTCACAGGTCGTGCAAGATTAATCCATAAAGTGCGATATTGGTATATATATATATACATACATACATACACATACATGATTTCTGCGACAAATAGGAAGACAAAAAGACCATGTTCAAGCATAATATAGGAACATTGACACTTTGCACACACAAGGGAGGTCAAATGGCAGGTTTTTCTTCCTTGTGCAGGAAACTTTATTGCAATGTCAGAAGGGAAGTTCCACTCTAGAATTGTGCGCTCAATAAAGGAGGAAAGGAAATGCACTTGAAAACCTTCACAGTTCAAGTAAGAAAACACTTCGAAACGACAGTTTGTTTTCTTGCAGGGAGGAGAAGAGGGGAGAGAGGGAGGGAGGGAGGGAGGGAAGGAAGGAAGGAAGGGGGGGGGTGCCATGCACGTTGAAGACCAGAGTGTCGAACCGAAAACCGAAGCGAACGAAAAACCGGAACCGAGGAGTTAGTTTCAGCCGAACCGAAACTGACCCGCCAACTTGGAACTGTACGGAAGAAAATATAACTGTCTATTAGTCTGACGATGAATAGAAGTACAAGGGTGTACGGCAGGGATAGCTGAAAAAAAAAAGGCTCTATGGACTTGGAGCGGCAGCCCAAAGTCGATGACGACGAAAAGAAAGCACACAGTTTCGGAAAACAGGCGGTAAGAAAGCGACAAATTAAGTAGCCGTCATGTCGAGTTGATTGCTTAGCTCTATTTAAGATGAAGGAAAAAAAAAGTAGCACAATTGATGCTTACTTGCTAAATTGAATCAACCATTATCTTGTAAAGAAAAAAAACCTCAAATGCCAATCACCTGTATTTTAGGCGACCCAACAGACTGATAACTTTTAAATTCATTCTAAAATATAACACAAAAAAAAAAACAAGGAAAGACAGATATGTATGTAGCTTGTCATTTACTGCTCCATCAAATTTAAATAAAGCAATTTATTTCTCGGCACCTGAAAATAAGCGAACCCTACAAATGAATGGAAAGATACCCGTTTGCACTCTTGAAATAGTGCCTATTACGAAAAGAAGCACCAGGTAAATATAATATCACTTTAGCTTCTTCTTTTTCTTTTTAATACGGTACGCTGTTGGTTCATCTTAGTAAAATATATAAAATAGCGCAAAAAAGACGAGGACAAGGAGTATACAGGACAGGCACTCACTTTCAACTAGTTTTATCCAGGAAAAGTAAACATACATATATAGCTTTTATTCACGATAAGTGCCGAGGGCAGCCGAGAAGGCGGCAATAGCCCCGGATGGTTTGATCGTGCTGGGAGACACCAGCATCCCAGCTCAAATATCTTCTACCCTTAAGAATATGTGCTGCTTTGCCTGTCGTGTGTATATACATGTTCACTTTTCCTAAATGAAACTAGTTCAACATCAGCGCCGGTCCTGTATACCTCTTGTTCTTCTATTTGTTGTGCTATTTTAATGTCCTACATTACTTTTGTGCTCCCGCAAATCGAAGCAAACCAATAAAAAATTCGGTTCGACACTCTGGTGGAAACTAAAAGCTTAGAAATAAAGAGGAAAAAAAAAAAAAGGAAAACATTTCTACAATAATGATAAGCAGGAGGAGGAGGAGGAGAACAAGAAGGCTAATAATGTGGAAAAAAAAGACACGACCCAAATAAATCAATACAAAGGATGGTATAAGTCGTGCATACTTACCACATGTAAAATTAAAAAAAAAAAATTAGAAAACAAAAATGTGTATTTATATATATATATATATATATTTTTTTTCTTTTATCCAGAGGCTTTGGCGCACGCACAGCACTGCACTGCACTGCACTGCACTGCACTGCACAACACAACACAACGACAGACTTTCCACAAACACACCACTGCGTACGAGGACACGACCACGTAGAGCTGCACGAAAACAAGCGCCGTAA
>NW_024610108.1:3157500-3162500 GCF_016920785.2 Ixodes scapularis | reverse complement strand
ACACATGGTCCAGCGTTTCGGATGCCCAACAGCCCCCTCGACAGTTCTTGTCGGTGTCACGGCCTCTTTTAGTCCTTGTACGGACGGGAAGGGCGTTGATCCTCAGCTTATTGACATCTATGAAGGCTCTCCCCGTGAGTAAGCCGGTGCCCTCCTGGACCCAACGCTGCGCTGTCGGCACATGCCGCACCTCACGGAGGGCGTGGCCGTTATTGCTCGCGTGGAGGAGTGCACTCCAGTGCTTCCCGACACTCTGCTTATCACTGAGGATGTTTCCCCTCACCACGCAAGCCTTCTTTGCTCGGTCCAGGGCCGTTTTCACCATATAGGTGTCCGCGGCCTGGCGGCAGATCGGGCTGCTTGAGGTGGCCATCCGAGAGAGCCTTTGAACCTGCATCCAGGGGATAGCAGTGCTGAAGGAACCAACCCCTAACCCTCCCTCAGCAACGGGAGCGTGATAGTATCCAAGCGGCGTGTCGTGCGGTAGCGCCATCCACTTGCGCACCGCATCTCGGATCTGGACGTCCAGCCGTTTCAAAAGCTTTCTGTTCCAGCGTCCGAGTACCAACCTGTGGTAGAGTCGGGGTATGAGGTAGAAGCGGAGAATTACCAGTCTTTGCTGGGGTTTCAAGGGGGCTTTTGCCACCCTCTCCAGCATACTGGCCACGTCTTTGGTCAACGGGACGTTTCTTCCGTTGGGAGAGAACTCCACCCCGAGGTACTTCCACCTGGCTTCTATTCCGCATGCGGGGAGGGGAATCCCCGACACCGAAAAGTTGCCTGTCGTCACAACCTTCGTCCTCTTCTCGCGGCCCGAGGGCACTATCGAGACGGTGAACGACTTCTCCGCATTAATTGCCAGCCCCCGTGCACCCACGAATGAGTGCAGGCAATCCAATCTCCTCTGCAGACCTTCCGGGGTGGATGCGAAGACTATCAGGTCGTCCGCAAAAGCCATCCCATCCAGTTGCAGCTGGTCGGAGCTGTACCCAATACCAGGGTCCAGTGTTTGGAGGAATTCGTCCACCACGAGGTTGAAGAGAAGTGGGGAGAGCGGATCTCCCTGCCTCACGCCGACTGTGGGGTGTACCACTCTGGATGAACCCTCTAGTGTCAGTTTGGTCCAGGAGTCCTCGTACAGATCCTGTAGATAGTCGAGGAACCCCTGATCGAGTCCGGCTCGGCGAGCACCCCTGAGGACCGCTTCTGTCGTCACCCTGTCGAAAGCCTTGGACAGGTCCAGGCTTGCCAAGTGCAGCGGCCGGAGCTTTTGCTTGGCGTCCTCCAGAACGGAGGCCAACAGGAAGACGTTTTCTGCGCATCCGTCTACAGGGGTGAAAGCTCGCTGCCTGTAGTCGAAATCCAGTTCGTTGATCAGTCGCTTCGCCAGGATCCTGTGATACAGTCTCAGCAGCATGCTGGAGACCGTTATGGGGCGGAAGTCCGAGTAGCACTTGGCTGGGGACTTCTTTGGAATGAAGGTTGTGCGCGCCCCTCTCAGCGACGTCGGCACGCGTTTCACCAGAGCCATTAGGTTCATGATGACCTCGAGTGTGGTGTTGGGAACCGTCCTCAACAGTCGCGCGGTGAACCCGTCAGGCCCAGGGGCCGACTTCACGGGTGGCAGATTACTCGTCACCTCCCGCGATGTCACCGGATAGAAGAGATTTACCTTTGCTTCCGAGGTTCCCTCCTCCTGCATTACTGCAGTAGTAGGAGTAGCCATCTCGTGCCCAGGTGGACACATGACTTCCTCCCACTGTGCAAGCAAATGGGCTGGGTCCTCGACCAGGACTTCCGGAGTGCCATCCAAGACACCCCGGGCGCAGTCGCCCTGCCGTTTCCGGAAGAACTCCTGCATCCTGGCGTATTCCCGTCTCTTTCTTTTCCGGCGACTCGTCGGCCCCTTTGCCTGACGGTCCCCAGCGCGACCATGACTTGGACCCTTGTCACACACGAAGACGTGCCGGAGATAGTCGTCGAGTTTGGCCGACACAACCACCCCTTCACAGGCCTGTTTGGCAATGTCCCACAGTATGTCAGACTGGAATTTCCGAGGGCATGGCTTCTGGATGAGTTTCCTTAGGTGTTCAAGGATTGCCGACTCCCCCTCGGTGCCTTGGGCACTTCCGGTCGGTCGGGGGTCTTCCTCTTTTTCCTCAGCGTCTGTCACGCCCCCAGCTGGTACTGTCTCCTGAGTCAGGCGCTGCACCAGCTGTTTGTACTCATCCTTCTTTCTTTGTCCTTTTATCGACTCCAGCGTTCGTGCTGGGAACGAGTTGCGCAGGTCCACATTCAAGAACCTGGACCCCGCGCGTCGGAGTTCTACCTCTCGCTTAGCGAGTAGGTATCGCTCCTCAGCTTCCCATCGGGGCTTTACTCGCTCCACCACTACCTCCGCATTGGCTTCCACTGGGTGGCGTGCCTTGGAATGTAGTGTGCGTCCCGCTTTCGTCTTGAATGCCCGACCACAATCGGAGCACTCGAAGGGTGTAGCACATGGGGTTGTAGACTGCTGAGTCTGGGTGGCATTTCTGCTTTCTCCCAGAGGAGCCTCTTCATCATCCTGGAGGGCTGCGACTAGTGCTGATGCATCTGCATTTGCAGAGTGCGCACTTTCTTGGCCACCATTTCCTCGTTGTTCCGCCGTCCAAACTGTTGCCGCTTTATGTGGCAAGGATTGTTGGTCCGCCCCGGTCTCTGATACCCACATCGTCGACCGGGTGTCCCCCGACAAAGGGGTGACAGAGCGTTCCGACTCTCCCTGGACAGTTGCACTGCGATTGACTTCTCCTCGGTGAGTAGGGATATGGGGGTTCGGTTGGGCCAGCGCAATCCCTCCAGCGCCCCGAGCGGGACGCTTGGTGGGGGTTTCCACACGCTGAGTAACCCGGTTGAAGATCCCCCCCCTGCCCGGGGTGCCCGCACCGCTTAGATTCCGCTGATGAGACGGGGACTTCGCAGTTTCGTCACGGGCTCTCCTGGCTAGGGGTTTCTCCTTCCTCCTGGTTTCCAACCAGTCACTTTTCGGGGCTAAGCTGCTTTCAGAGCGCTGATGAGACGAACCTCCAGCTGCCGCGCCTACTGGCTGACTGTCTCGCACCAGAACGGTTTGAGATACATGTTGGGCTCTTTTGTCCTTCTGAGTATGGACACTTGTGAATGTGTACTCCATCTCTGTGCGGTCCCCACACTCAGGAGTCACGGACGTGTTTGGTACGCGCACCCTCATTGCGGGCCTGGGTTTGCGTTGGTCCCTTGACATCGTTTGCCCATTGTCCATCAGTGGCCCTTGACCAGACCTAGGATTGTGGGCACTCTCTGTCGAATTGTCTGGGGCAGTCACCATCCTTGCTACGGTGGCGGTCGTCGAGGTGCGCTCCCCCGTGCGGGGCTCCATCATGGGGTGATCCCCACACCCAGGGGCACCGACAGCTGCACCTGACGACCATCCACTTTGCCTAGGTTCGTGCCTTGTCCGCTTCAATGAGTCAGTTGAGTGGACCTTTCGGCTCCCTGCGGTGTCAGAAGGCTGCGAGCCGATACCTCCCGCCACTTTTCCTTGTGGGGGTGCTCCTGCGGCATGGTACTGTTTGGCCCGCGCCCCTTTAGCGCGTTGGGAACCCGCTTCGTCCACTGACTCTGCAGTCGCCATCAGTGTCCCGGCGCCGGCCTTAGGTGTAAACACCATCAGTGGCTTCTTCCGGGACCTAGGCTTCTGCTGGGGTCCTTCTTCGGGACCCTCCTTGGTGCGGGCCGCCTTACGGCTCCCGCGGGAGTCAGAGTGGATTCCGGGGATCACGTGTTCCCTTGCGGTCTCTGGTGGCTCTGGGCGAATACCTACCCCGACATGTCCTCGTGGGGGTGCTACAGTGGCGTGGTACTGGCTTGCCTTTTGCCGTCTTCTCCGCTGGGACGCTTCAGTGTCCTCCAACTCTTCCTCTGGGTGTTTGTTACCCAAGGAGGGGCAGATCTCTCGCTCGGCCTCCTCCGGCAGTTCCCCCTGCCGAAGTGGTCGCCCCGCACTGATCTGCTTTGGCTCTACGGACTGCACGCCGTATCGTGCATCCTCGTTCCTTCTGTGGTTGCTAGACCTTGGGAGCACAGTCATCGTGTTTCCCTTGTGCTTGGTCTTAGCTTTGTCCTTTTGCCTTCCTGTTTTCGGTGCAGGCTCCCGAGCAGCCACCTCCGACAGATCCCGCTCGGGTCCGCCGGGAGGAGCCTCCGCTCCGGGTCCACCTTGCGACCTTCTGGCTGACAAGCAACGCTTAGGGCTCGGAGCGTCGGGCATTGACCCGTGGCTTTCCGATTTGTGGGTTTTCGGACTTGCCGAGCCGCTTTTGAACCTGCGGGGAGGGTTTCCCCGTAGATCCTGGGTTTGGGACGTGGTTTGGCCGGTGTTCAGACAACCGTTTCCAGCGGTACCATCGAGGAGGTACACATCCCGTGGGAAGTCGGAGGCTCTACCGTGATCCATATTCAAGGTCCGAACTTTATGGTCACGCTCCAACTCCCCGAGTAACTAGGTGCTCCGAGCGGCCAAACTCGAAACAAACGCCGAATAGGGTGATCCTATCGGGGCTACCCTCTGTGATCCAACGCGTGCGCTAAGCCCGCTCACAAGAGAGTCATAGTTACTCCCGACAAGAGAGTCATAGTTACTCCCGCCGTTTACCCGCGCTTTGATGAATCTCTTCACGTTGACATTCAGAGCACTGGGCAGAAATCACATTGCGTCAACACCGACCAGCGGCCATCGCAATGCTTTGTTTTAATTAGACAGTCGGATTCCGCCGGTCCGTGCCAGTTCTGAGTTGACTGTTTTTTGCCGGCCGAAGCATAGCACTTTGGGCACGAAGCCCTCAGACGCCGCGCAGCTGAGGCTTTCCACAGGAAGGTCCCGACGCTGGTCCGGGCTTGGCCGCGCCGCGTGAACGGCGAGCCCCGCCCAGTCCCGGTGCAGTGCCGTTCCTGCTTCAGGTCCCCAGCCCGACCGGCTC
>NW_024610108.1:3147500-3152500 GCF_016920785.2 Ixodes scapularis | reverse complement strand
GCGCCTGCTGCCTTCCTTGGATGTGGTAGCCGTTTCTCAAGCTCCCTCTCCGGAATCGAACCCTGATTCTCCGTTACCCGTAACAACCATGGTAGGCGCATAACGTACCATCGACAGTTGATAAGGCAGACACTTGAAAGAAACGTTGCCGGCTCGTGGCCGTGCGATCAGCACAAAGTTATCCAGAGTCACCACACAAAACGGACCGAAGCCCGATTGATCTTGGTCTAATAAAAGCACCCGTCGCCCCGAGGGGCTTCGGGCTCACTGCATGTATTAGCTCTAGAATTGCCACAGTTATCCAAGTAGGAAGAAACGATCTAAGGAACCATAACTGATTTAATGAGCCATTCGCGGTTTCGCCTTGTTTCGGCATGTACTTAGACATGCATGGCTTAATCTTTGAGACAAGCATATGACTACTGGCAGGATCAACCAGGTAATCTTTTCGTGGTGGGTCGCCCAAAACCCTACCAACGCGCGGACGCGGGGCCACCGTCAGGCGCCCCTTACGAACCGCAAACACACACAACGCTTAGGAATTACTTCCAAATCCAAGAAGAAATGAAGCACGTTCGAGCGCGCAGCCGGAATATCCCCGACCGAGGTCGGCACCGACGCGGCAAGAAGCGCATAAATTTCTTTCTCGTCGCAGCAACAGAAAGTCGTACGCCAAAAAAATCATTGACGACGCCTTCGCAGCGTTGCCGAGCTTTCAGGTCCCGTGAGGACGCGAGGACGCACCCCGGCCTTCGGTCAGAACGCACTCGTCATTTCACACCGTTCGGTTAGCGCGGACGCTCCGAAACACCCTCCTCTCGCATTCGTTTTCAAGACACAGGTGCACCCGAGAACCGACCCCAACGGCAGACGCCAGAGATCGCAGGTACCTTGCTGTAACGACCATGCGGCGGAGGCAGCGGCCGAGACGGCGACGAAAGGCGTCGGCGACGTCGTCAGACGCCGCTCGCACCAATCGAACGCTCGACAGACCCCACCTCCACATAATAGCACCGATAAGTATAAAGAAGATCCTTCAAGAGCATTCTGTACATAGTTTGTGGTTATCAGTTTCGGTGACTGACTGACTGACTTACTGTCTCTCACTTATGTGGCTCCTCGTTATTGAGTATCATTTATTTGTCCTTCTTTCTTTCTTATTTTTTTCCCCTCTCTCTCTCCTTATATATATATATATATATATATATATATATATATATATATATGTATGTATGTATGTTTGTGTGTATATATATATATATATAAATGTTCTTTTTTTCCTGTCTGCCTCTATGTATACATACATACGTACATACATCCTACCCCTATAAAAAAAATTATTTCTCGCTTTTTATTAAAAACGTGCTGACCCCTGCTTGACTCTGATTACTTCTTTTCGACTTTCAGTTCATGTTAACATGGTCAACAGAAAGTTTATCGACTTTGTTATTACAAAGTAAACCAATATTTACACGGAGCGTTTCATGCGTTTTGAATTGTGTCAGAGCCGAACAATGAGCGCTATAGTAAGTGAGATTGTCACTGCTTTTAATCCGAATGCTCGCGGTATCGCGCGTGTTTACGGCAGGCTTCATAATAGGCAATTTTCTTTCTTTACACTACTCTTCTTTGCTCACTTCATTGTTTCTACCATTGGTTTCGTTTGGAAGGCCCCGCCACTTAGTTCTCAACAAAGTCCTCTCAAGGAACGAAGTGAGAAGCACGGGATTAACAAAAGAAAAAGATGCGTGTTTTCTAGCGGTTACCCGTGTCGCTTTGCGACACGGGCTTTCTGGCGCTTTCAACTGGGCGAGAGCCGAACAATTTACCCTACTGCACTTGCGACGGGCAGCGCTTTCAAACGGAATACTGGAAATCTCGCTTACTCTTCTGGCAAGTTTGATAGGAGACAAATATTATTCTTTTCACGCGAATTGTTCGCTCTATTTCTAATCTCTCTCTTCCGTGTCCTTGGCATGGAACGCCCGCTTCGTCTCCCACAAAGTACTTCCGAGGAATCAAGTGCAAATCACGCGACTTTAAAATGTGCGTGTTTTCTAGCGGTTACCCGTGTCGCCAGGCGACACGGGCTTTCTGGCGCTTTCAACTGGGCGAGAGCCGAACAATTTACCCTACTGCACTTGCGACGGGCAGCGCTTTCAAACGGAATACTGGAAATCTCGCTTACTTTTCTGGCAAGTTTGATAGGAGACAAATATTATTCTTTTCACGCGAATTGTTCGCTCTATTTCTAATCTCTCTCTTCCGTGTCCTTGGCATGGAACGCCCGCTTCGTCTCCCACAAAGTACTTCCGAGGAATCAAGTGCAAATCACGCGACTTTAAAATGTGCGTGTTTTCTAGCGGTTACCCGTGTCGCGAGGCGACACGTGCTTTCTGGCGCTTTCAACTGGGCGAGAGCCGAACACTGTACACTACTGCACTTGCGACGGGCAGCGCTTTCAAACGGAATACTGGAAATCTCGCTTACTTTTCTGGCAAGTTTGATAGGAGACAAATATTATTCTTTTCACGCGAATTGTTCGCTCTATTTCTAATCTCTCTCTTCCGTGTCCTTAGCATGGAACGCCCGCTTCGTCTCCCACAAAGTACTTCCGAGGAATCAAGTGCAAAACACGCGACTTTAAAATGTGCGTGTTTTCTAGCGGTTACCCGTGTCGCGAGGCGACACGGGCTTTCTGGCGCTTTCAACTGGGCGAGAGCCGAACAATGTACACTACTGCACTTGCGACGGGCAGCGCTTTCAAACGGAATACTGGAGATGTCGTGTGCTTTACTGCCAAGCTCAATAAGAGACTAATTTCTTTCTTTTCACGGGAATTATTTCCTCTATTTCTAATCTCGCTCTTTCGTTTCATTGGGAAACGCGCGCTTAGTTAGCCGCAAAGCAGTCTGAATTAATCACGTCCAAAGTACAGAATTTTACAATATATAGTGTTTTTACCGGTTGACCGCGTCAGAAAGCGTACCTTTCCGACGAGGTCTGTGTCGCTTTGACGTGAGCGGGAGCAAGGCGATTTGGGCTAGTGCACGCGAGATTGGCAGCGCTTCAAATTCCAGTACTGTAGATATTGCGTGCATTTTTTACACGCTTGAGGATGTGGGATTTTCTTTCTTGTGACGTGACCCGTTTGTCAAATTGTGTCTCGCTTTTTGGTATCGTTTAAGAAGCCCGTCCGCTTACAATCCTAAAAAAGAAAAAAAAAAAAAGAAATTAGTAAAGAAAGACGCCCATACTTTTTTGTTGCTCTTTATTTTATTATCTGCGCAGGATTTTAATTTGTGTAAGTTTTGTTTACCGTCCCAACTACGTAGGCGTTCGTACATGCCCGTCCTCGCGCCTCGAATTGTGTGCGAGCGAAATCAATCTCCCCAAGCTAGCTTCATAAATTGCTCGAAAATCGAACGTGAGGAAAGCCAGAGATACGTGGTTTTCACAGGTCGTGCAAGATTAATCCATAAAGTGCGATATTGGTATATATATATATACATACATAGATACACATACATGATTTCTGCGACAAATAGGAAGAAAAAAGACCATGTTCAAGCATAATATAGGAACATTGACACTTTGCACACACAAGGGAGGTCAAATGGCAGGTTTTTCTTCCTTGTGCAGGAAACTTTATTGCAATGTCAGAAGGGAAGTTCCACTCTAGAATTGTGCGCTCAATAAAGGAGGAAAGGAAATGCACTTGAAAACCTTCACAGTTCAAGTAAGAAAACATTTCGAAACGACAGTTTGTTTTCTTGCAGGGAGGAGAAGAGGGGAGAGAGGGAGGGAGGGAGGGAGGGAGGGAAGGAAGGAAGGAAGGGGGGGGTGCCATGCACGGTGAAGACCAGAGTGTCGAACCGAAAACCGAAGCGAACGAAAAACCGGAACCGAGGAGTTAGTTTCAGCCGAACCGAAACTGACCCGCCAACTTGGAACTGTACGGAAGAAAATATAACTGTCTATTAGTCGGACGATGAATAGAACTACAAGGGTGTACGGCAGGGATAGCTGAAAAAAAAAAAGGCTCTATGGACTTGGAGCGGCAGCCCAAAGTCGATGACGACGAAAAGAAAGCACACAGTTTCGGAAAACAGGCGGTAAGAAAGCGACAAATTAAGTAGCCTTCATGTCGAGTTGATTGCTTAGCTCTATTTAAGATGAAGGAAAAAAAAAGTAGCACAATTGATGCTTACTTGCTAAATTGAATCAACCATTATCTTGTAAAGAAAGAAAACCTCAAATGCCAATCACCTGTATTTTAGGCGACCCAACAGACTGATAACTTTTAAATTCAGGCTAAAATATAACACAAAAAAAAAACAAGGAAAGACAGATATGTATGTAGCTTGTCATTTACTGCTCCATCAAATTTAAATAAAGCAATTTATTTCTCGGCACCTGAAAATAAGCGAACCCTACAAATGAATGGAAAGATACCCGTTTGCACTCTTGAAATAGTGCCTATTACGAAAAGAAGCACCAGGTAAATATAATATCACTTTAGCTTCTTCTTTTTCTTTTTAATACGGTACGCTGTTGGTTCATCTTAGTAAAATATATAAAATAGCGCAAAAAAGACGAGGACAAGGAGTATACAGGACAGGCACTCACTTTCAACTAGTTTTATCCAGGAAAAGTAAACATACATATATAGCTATTATTCACGATAAGTGCCGAGGGCAGCCGAGAAGGCGGCAATAGCCCCGGATGGTTTGATCGTGCTGGGAGACACCAGCATCCCAGCTCAAATATCTTCTACCCTTAAGAATATGTGCTGCTTTGCCTGTCGTGTGTATATACATGTTCACTTTTCCTGAATAAAACTAGTTCAACATCAGCGCCTGTCCTGTATACCTTTTGTTCTTCTATTTGTTGTGCTATTTTAATGTCCTACATTACTTTTGTGCTCCCGCAAATCGAAGCAAACCAATAAAAAATTCGGTTCGACACTCTGGTGGAAACTAAAAGCTTAGAAAGAAAGA
>NW_024610108.1:3132500-3142500 GCF_016920785.2 Ixodes scapularis | reverse complement strand
CCTCATATATTTAATCACTGAAAGCAGGACGAACCCGCCAGCCGCCAACGAGAACAACCCCATCACAAAGGATGTTAATAGTGAAACCTAAAGAAGCATATTAGCCCAAGAAATGCCTGGTATTTCCTCATTACCTCTGTATTTTTTACTAATAATGCAGAACCCCCACCCCCAACCCACCCCCACAACACCTCGCGTTTATTTTTCTCATTTTAGCTAATCTTTTTATTTACCTGCCTACCCTAATCTGGTAATGCTTTTAGCAAAAATCATTGAGCTATAGTTGTTCTATTTACAAGTTTTAAAGTGTCGTACTAGGCCGTTTAAGTTATTAGGATTTCTCTTACATTTAAAATAAGAGAAAGAAATTATTTTAAATATGTCCAAGCATTGTGTGAGAATTCAAACCACCCTGCGAACCGAGTGAGCTTCTAGATTTCCCTGCTCCACGAGGTGCAACATGTGTATGCTCACACAATGGAGCCATCCTATCAAAAAGAAAACTGGACATTTCACATCTGTCCTTTCTAAAAGCTAATCAGAATCCCAGGGATACAGATCCAGTCTGCTCCCTCCTGAAATTTTTGTTGGGTATTCTGGTGCATGCTTATAATGTGGTACATAGTAATATATAGTGGAAGCCTAAGGCTGCGAAACTGGTCCGTGCCTTCCTATCCCAAAACTTTAAGGTCTTCCAGGGTGCATGCTGTGAGCCCATTATTCAGTTGTAACTTGTGCTGTTGTAAAGGTTGTTTGTTTCAGAGCAGTTAGGAGATCTTTTAAACGTTGAAGTTCAGAGCTTGCAGGTTCTGACTCTGTCATGATGATATTCAAAATTCTTGTATTTTCTTTTTTTAAAAGGTTGCTGAAATCTTTTATCTCCATTTCAAACATACTCCAGAAGAACTGTGTGGGTCTCACTTTTTCTATAATTATGTATACTGAAACATTTTTGTTTTATTATTAAATAAAAGAAAGTTGACATGTTGGTGTGTCCTGGGAATCCCGTCCACGCACTCAGGTCGCCAGTCAATATATATTACAAGAAAGTTATTTAAACTCACTCTATATTATCATTTATTAATTGAACCATTTCTTTTAAGATGTCTATTTTCTGTTTAAGGTGAATTATTTTTTGTTTTTCTGAAGGATCGGTAAGTGAAATCCCAAGTTTATTTATATAGCTTCTAGTGTACAAACAAGAAGTAAAATAATGATCTATCGATTGACAATCCATACCGCAAAAACATTGACTATGGTCTTTTATTTTAAATCTATGAAAGTAAAATGGAAACCTTCCATGGCATGTCAAAAGTTGAGTGAGATAGTAGGTTGAAGGAAAGAGGTCCGGCATCCTTGAAATTGTTGGGATCCATTGAAACAGTTCTTTCTCAAAACCCTGTTCACTCCATGTTATATTCCAGGCATCCCTTGCATGCACTATTAACTGCTTTTTAATATATTTCTTTGATTTTTTCATTGGGGTGTATAACCCGCGGCGACGAGCGTCCGACGCAAATTGGTCAGCTAGCTCATTTCCTAGTATACCAGAATGTCCCTTTACAAAATAACAAGTGACCCTACATTTAGTGTTTAATATTCCTATGTTGTGTTTTAAGTTACAAATTAACGGTTCTACAGTTGATACATTGGCTAGTGCCTGAAGGGCAGATAGACTGTCGGTAAAGATATCACAATCTCGTTCTTCTCTTGTCAGTATTAAATATTCCACTCCCCTAATAAGCGCGACAACCTCCGCATCAAAGATGGTGGCATGCTTGGGCAGACAATATTTGCCTATTTTAACTATACTACCATTATGCTTCATTAAGACAAAGGCCGCTCCAACCAACCCTAAACATACAGACCCATCTGTATATAAATGAAGTACATTTTTAGATGATTCATATGTTTGTGGATCAGACCTATTAAATGATATTAAAGTTTTATTACTAGGATGAAAGTTCCATATGTCTACTGGGTATACTACTTCTTCTGGGGTTACCGTCCAACCATTGAATTGAGCTGGAGTCCGTGCTTGGAACAGCTTAAACATAAAGACCTCCATATTCAATGATATATTAATTGGAATAACGTTACATAACACTGGTAGGCTCACGTTGGGAACCGTATGATATGCCTGACATATCTTTAATAATGGTATACGTTGTACAGAAATAATTTTCCTCATCAAATGCGAGTTACCCTCCGTCCTCCACCAAACCGGAGCACCATATACTATGTATCTCTCTATTGATTTTAAATATATTTCTCGAAATTGTGTAGGGTTAATGCCCCAATTACATGCAGAAAAACGTGCAAGGTTCACTGTATGTTCTAAGACTTTCTTTTTGAGATACGTAACATGAGGAAGAAATGATAGATGGGAATCAAAAACCACACCTAGAATTTTTATTTCAGGTTTTATCTTTAGTTTATTTTGATTAAATTTAATTATTGGATTACGTTTAAGATATTTTGTTCCTTGAGCTATCAACATACAAAAGCATTTATCATAGTTAAAATTAAGTTTCCTATCATGGGCCCATCTGTGTAATAGCTTAAGGGCAGTATCTGCGCGAGTCTCAATTTCTCGACGGGATAAACCGTCAATTACGAGAATAACATCGTCCGCAAATGCCTGTATGTGCACGTATGGATGAAAAGTAATATTTAATAAGTCACTGATTAATATATTCCAGAGTAGAGGACTTAAAGGAGAACCCTGTGGACAACCTACTGAGACATCTTTATTAATTTGATGCTTATCCTGTGTAATATAACTGACTATTCTGTTCTTAAAGAAAGAGTAAAGAAGATTATATAAATTACATGGACATTGATGCATTTGCAGAAAATGCAGAACAAACGGATAACATAGAGAGTCAAACGCCCCAGAAAAATCTAAGGAAATTAACAAAGATATTCTACCATTACTTTTCAAAGTTTGAAGATGTGAAACTAAATTATAAAGTGCTAGGGTTGAAGACTTGTTATGAGTAAATCCAAACTGATGTGGGTGGAGTAAATTATTTGTTGATATAAAATAATATATCCTTGAATACAGGAGCCTTTCCAACACTTTTCCAAAGATAGAGTTCAGGCATATTGGACGATAAGAAGAAGCTTCATTGGTTGGACGCCCAGGTTTATTCAACAAAACAACTTTTCCTATTTTCCAAACTTTGGGAAAATAGCCTACTTGAAGACAAGAATTGAACATTATGTGCATAAATGTATAGTGGTAATTCCATAGCTGTTTGACCATTGGAACCGTAAGTCTATCTGCACCAGGAGCCGTTCCAGTTCGAAGAGTTGATATTACTGTATCTATTTCTTGAAAGGTAAATTCTAGATCAGGAGGATTTAAATTAGGAATTGTTATACTATTTCTCAAGTTACTTAAGAGTAAGGTGTCGGTTGTTGTATCATCTAGATGATATAAAGTGTCTAAAATATATTTTACAGATTCAACATGTGAATCAGTATACAAGTTATTTTGTAAACATATTGGAGGTATTACAGTTTGCATTCTGAATTTCTTAAAAGCAAGCTTATATGGAATGCCAAATAGAGACGCTTTTGTGGCTTGGTAACAGAACCCTTGCCAAGAGGTTATTTTTGCAATTTCTATCATATCTTTATATTCTTTCCTGTAGTCTAAATATTGACATTTATAGAAAATTCTCATTTCTGAATTATAACAGCGTTGATATCTTCTTCTAAGAGCATTTACTTTTTGTCTTTTATAGTGTAAATCTTCTGACCACCGAGGGGTCGCATGACCGAAAACTTTAACATTCTTTTCACATATCTTTAACCAGCGTTCGAAACGGACATAAAAAAGAGTTAAAGTTTGCTCTATTTCTTTAGCAGAGGAGAAAGGAAAAATTGTATTATATAGCCAAACATCATTTCTTATAATCTCATAAAGTTTTGATAGACCCCTCGCTGTTAGTTTTCTAATCTTTGGTGCAACTGTACCAAAGAAACCAAAAGAGATGTATTTATGATCGCTTAGAGAATCTTTATCTGATACTTCCCAGTGTGTTATTTGAGAGACAAGTTCCCCCGATGTCAGCGAAAGATCTATCCAACTAGATTCATTCACTGTTTCAAAAGTAGCCTCTGTATGTTTATCATTAACAACAAATATATTGTGTAACAAAAAGAATTCACTTAGTTGTTCCCCCCTATCATCTGTAATATTGCCTCCCCACAATGTATTTTTTGCATTAAAGTCCCCAGTCATTATAATAGGATTATTTCTATGTAATCTTAGCAGACCATCTATTTCCATTAAAACTACATCAAAGTCGGAGAAAGGAGGAATATAAGTATTAATAATTAGAAATACCTTGTCCTGATATGAGCACTTTATAGCAACTATGTTTGGGGTTACTAGTATAGGAAATATTGTACATGTGTTATCTCTCACTATTACAGCACACTTTGCTAAATTAGAAGCAACGACTACATATTTTAATGGAATACCAACTACTTTCTGGTTCACCAAATACGGCTCCTGGATACAAACAATATTTGGGTTTACTTCATTACACATTTGTTCAAGTTGATTGGATGCAGCCTTCGATCTACCTAAATTAATTTGTAAAAATTCAAGCCTTGTTAACATTAAGGTACCCTGACACCATCCCCAATGCGGACCTGCCACCGCCCATGTAGTAATATCTTACCAAAACTGAAACATCCATATTTACAACTATATACAATACCATATTTACAACTATTTACAAAAAGACGCATCAGCATGGGGAGGTGTGATCTACAATGGATAGTTGGTACGGCCTTTAAGACGCGCCACCAGCAACGCCAGTGTACCACAACTGACGTTGCCGAATGCGTGGCGCGCGTCAACACGGCGCGCTGCACATGCCCGACATCTCATCGCACCTCCCTCAGTGATCTGGCACTGTCCGGCTGTGTGTGTTCCAGCACACAGCGGACACATCTCACTCTCCGACTCACAGTACTTCTTCGTGTGTCCGTATTGAGCACACTTCTGGCATTTGGGGACATAGAAATTTTCATGAATTAAACATGATGTCCACCCAAGATTAACTTTATTTTTGCCCTCGAGTTTTTTGTAGCCCTCAGGTGTCACGTCAAATATAAATGTAGAGTTTCCTGACTTTTCTTTGAAGGATGTTCGAAGAAAGAATTCATTAGGTTCCAATTGAACTTCTGGGTTCTGCGCCCTCAGAGTTGCGAGAAATTCAGCCGGCAAAATATCGGGATCAACTCCCGATACACGAAATTGCGGCCTGCGCTTGGCTGGCTGACGCAGCACGAAAGCATCCTTGGTGTGAGGATGTTCCTCAATCGCGTCAGCCAGACGCTGCAGGCTCGCAAGCGACTGCGACTGGATCGCAACTCCGTTCCGGATCTCTTTCATTACAACTTCCCCCAGGCCAATCCTCTGCGGCTCAAAGTACTTTTTAAGCATGATCTTAATGTCATTGGATGGTGTGGGAGTCGGGTTAGCAAGATAAATGAGGAGTGCGTGTCCTTGACGAGCAGGCGGCACCGCAGGCACTGCGCCACCCCCCGCCCCGCCAACCACATAGGCCGCAGGAGCGGGAGGAGGCGCCGCCGCCGCAACCGGCTTCCCCCGCGCCACCTCAGCAAAGGTGGGCACCCTCTCCCTTTCCGCCAGCCGACCCCGCAGGGCTGCATTCTCGATCTCTTGTTTAGTTGAAATACTAGTTAGCTTAGCAATGTATTGCAAAATTTGAGCTCCGGTCTCTTTGTTAATTCTAGATTTTTCATCATTGATTATTGAAATTAGCTTCACTTGAATGTCACAGACTTCATCACTAAACGACTTTACCCCCGCAGGAGCGTCCCGCGCCGGCCCACCTGGCTCTTCTTCATCGGCTCTCACAGGAGATGCCATTTCACGGCTGCCCCCCCTAGGAGACGCAAGCCGCGAAAGTACAAAAGTCTACCAGCGGACTTATTTTCTAAATTCAAACTGAAGGAATTTCGCGCCGATCAAAACACGTTCGAAATGTTCTAATTAGCTCAGCAAAGACTTCATATTATATACTGGTGTCTAAAATGAACGTATAAAGCTAAAGCTTACTTTCGACTGTATCACAAGCTCACCAGCGCGCGCCCGCACTTTGAACAGCTAAGAATGACATCTTTACTGGTGTCTCAATTCGAAGTGTTCTATCTGAGAAAAATCGTTAATTTAAGCAAAAACTACACACGATCGGTACTAACGAATGCTATATCCTGTTAGCGCAACTAACAAGGATTCCAACAACACTAAAATTGACTTACAATTACGAAAATTTAATTAGAAATAGGGATTGGAAGCATAGCGACCGAGCTTAATATGTCCAGCATGTAAACAAACTGTTCAGACTAAATTTTTAGCGGATTAAATGGACGAAATGTTACAAATCTGGCATCGGCGTGATCGCTATGCTTAGGGCTTTTTAATGACACTAAGCATTAATCTCAAGATGCGCTAAAGTGAAAAAAATGAAGGGAACGATACAGAGCTCACCGCTGGAAGGTCTCGTAGGTCTTCGTCGTCTTCTTGTGGGAATCTCGTTAATCCATTCATGCGCGTCACTAATTAGATGACAAGGCATTTGGCTATTTTTTTTTTTTTATACAAGGAGGTTTGTTCACCACCATAACTCCGAGGAGATGGGGCTCACAAGTTCCCCCCGCACCTTACACTCTGAAGGGCAGAGGTACCCGCAGTTGCCCCCACCAAACCTATGGGTGGGGGCTTAACTCCGACGGACCACACCAGACGAAGGCACATCGCCCGCGATCCTCACCGCAGTGGTCATACTGCGGTGGGCGTGAAGCACCTCATGCCTCCTTGGAGGCATCGCACCGAGAGCTGCTTAAAGTCATTCGCCGTCAGCCCTAGACCTTGGAGGTCTCGGGCACTCTCCGCTGACCACACCCCCCTGAAGTTCAAGGTGATGCTCGTGGTCATCAGGGTCCCCGTCCTCCCATCTCTCGCAGCCTGGTGAAGTAAGGGGGAGGAGTACTTGACGATCTTCTGGTTGTGGTGGAACGCCAGGTCCATCCTCGTTCCCACCACCTGAGCGTCGATGATGATGGTCTCCTCCTCCTTGAATGCCACAATGTCTGGTTTCAGCACTCCACCAGGCAGGATGAAGTGCGGCTCCCAGAGGACTGTCCACTGAAGCTGTCGAAGACGGGAGCACACGTAACGGGCGAGGTTATCGTGCCTCTTTACCCGGTTCCGGTGCCCTCGATGACAGCACTGCAAGACATGGCCCAGGCTCTCTGGTGCACCGCATCCAGCCCGGCAGGAGATGTCGACTCCGCGACCACGGCTCGTTCTCTCCAAAGTTGGTTGCGCGTTCACTCGAAGTTTCAGGAGGTTAATGAATTGCCGACCTGGAAGCATCCTTGTTCCCTCGGACACCCAACGGTGCGCTCCCGGGACATCCTTCGACTCTCGAAGTGCTGCTCCGTCGTTGCTCCGGTGGAGCAGAGCAGCCCACATCTTCTGCACTGACTTCTTTGACTGCAGTTCTTTCCCCTGGTATCTGCAGGCCTCCAGGGAAGTTCGACGCAGCCCAGTTAGCAGGGGCTTTGTCAGGGCGGCAGCACATTCCGGATGGTCACTGAATCGCAGGTTGTCCAGCCTCTTCAATTTCATGGATGGAATCGAGGCTCGTAGGGAAACCACACCCAGCCCGCCCTCTCCCACAGGGGCATGGAAATACCCCAGTGGAGTGTCGTGTGGAAGGTCGAGCCACCTCCTCATTGAGCTCCTCACTTTGGTGTCCAGCTTCTTGAGGAGACCCCGAGACCAGGGTCCCAGAATGAGGCGATGAAACAGGCAGGGCAGAAGGTATGTTCGCAGCACCACTAGGCGCTGTTGGGGCTTGAGGGGTGCTCTCCTGACTTTCTCCAAGAGGCCTTCCAGCTCCTCCTCTATACCTAGAGTCTTGGTGCCCTCCGGAGCAAAGGTGACGCCCAAGTACCGCCACGTCGTTGCCACCCCTGAAGCTGGGAGGGGCTGACCATTGATCGTGAAGTCCGTGGTGGTGAGGACCTTGATCTTCTTGTCCCTTCCCGAAGGCTGCAGCGACAGGGTAAAGCTCTTGCTGACGTTGATTGCTAACCCTCGCGGCTCCAAGAAGGCCGCGAGATCGTCGAGCCGCTGCTGCAGACCTTGCGGGGTGGATGCCAGCACGACGAGGTCATCAGCAAACGCCATGGCGTCCAGGGCGAAGTCGTCACTCCGGAAGGTGATGTTGCGGTCGATGCCGCACAGGAATTCGTCCACGACCATGTTAAATAGTATGGGCGATAGTGGGTCGCCCTGTCGAACCCCGGTGGTTGGCTGAACCCTCAGATCCTCCCCCTCAAACTGCAAGGTAGTGTGGGAGGTTGAGTATAGTTCTCTGAGGTAGGCCAAGAAGCTGTCGTCAAAGCCAGCCCGCAGAGCACCACGAAGGATGGCTTCCGTTGAGACGCGATCGAACGCCTTGGCCATGTCGATGCTTGCGAGATAGAGGGGCCGGAGCTTTTGACGGGCCTCGTTGAGTGCGGTGGACAGCAGGAGCACATTCTCCGCGCATCCGTCAACAGGCTGGAACGCGCGCTGCCTGAAGTCCAGTGCTGCGGCTGCTGTTGCTCTCTTGGCCAGGATCCGGTGGAACAGCCTTTGCACCACAGGGCCGACTGTTATTGGCCGGAAGTCCGAGGGCTCTTGCGCAGGATTTTTCTTGGGGATAAATGTTGTACGCGCACCACGCCAGGAGGGGGGCAGGCGGCGTTGCAGCATCAAGATGTTCAGAAGAACCCGTAATAGCCGCAGCGGGACTGAACGCAGGAGTCTGGCCGAGAAACCGTCGGGACCCGCAGCCGAGTTCCTTGGTGGCAGAGCTGCCCGGATCTCCTGCGCAGATGCTGGCTGGAACACATCGATCCTCTCATCTGGTACTGCAAGTCGGTCCTTCGGGGGGGCCGGGGGGGCGCTCGTCATGAACTACCGCCATGACTCCAGGAACAGGCGCTTATCTTGCACGTTCACCGCGCTCGGTCCGTCCAAGATTGACCGAGCACAGTCCGCCTGCCGCTTCCGGAAAAGGTCCTGGGTGGTGGCGTACTCCCATCTCTTCCTCTTGCGTCTACTCTCTGGTCGCCGGGTCGTACGAGGTGCCTGCCTTCTTGCAGGAGGTGCTACTTGGAACGCCGCTCGTAGGTAATTGTCCAGCAGGTGCGTCACGTCAACACCACGTAAAGCCTGCTGTGCCACGTCCCATAGTCTGGGGCCCTGGAATGACTGGGGGGCAGCTCGGGAGAGGAGGCTGCGCAGCTCGGCCGAGACTTCTGCGGCGGAGCCCCCCTCCGCCGGGGCCGGCGCCTCGGGATGACGCAGTGGGACTCGCGGTCGGCCAGGTGGAGCATTGGCAGCCCGAACACGTCCTCCTTCCGGAGGCAGAGCTGCAGAGGCTTGATCCACAGGCGCCGTATTCCCGTCGACGGAGGGCCAGGGCTGGCTCCTTGAAGTCGCCGGCAAGTCGGCGGCGACGGTAACATCGCTTGGGGTTTGAACCGGCCCGGGAGTTTCGAAGGAAGAGCGGGATCGCTGGGGTTGCTGCACCACATGGGTCACAGCACCGCCAGGTGTCACCACATCTCCCTCTCCACTCACTAGCACAGCTCGTACCCTAGAGGTTTTTGTCTTTCTTGCTTGCTCCGGTCTGCTCGCCGACGACCATGGCCTCTCCGCGTCGTCCATCAGGTCCTCCTCAGGCTCGGATCCAGGGACGAGACCATCTCCAGGTTGGAAGTGGCGTTCGGTGTGATGCCTTGCAGCACGGGGCCCCGCACCAAGAGCGGGGGGACGACCGGACAATGGAGATCCGGAAGAGCAGCCCGTCTTGGACCGCTTAGGCCGAGCTCCCATGGCCACATAGTCAGGATCACCAGGACTGCCGGACGGCTCCACCGAAGACAAATCGTT
>NW_024610108.1:3120000-3127500 GCF_016920785.2 Ixodes scapularis | reverse complement strand
GATGCGCCTTTTGTAACCCGCGGATTGTCCCGGTGCACTTGAAATCTCCTCTCAATCGAGGCAGCAGAGGGCTCCCGCTGGACGCATCATCGAAAGGAACGGAGGCCACCCAAAGAAAAAGGCACATCCGAACCACAGTTGTTTTTTTTTTGTGCCGTCCCGACGGCATCCAAGCTTGGTCGGGATCGGCGCCAGATAAATTCGCACATCGAGTCCATTCCCCGTACAAGAGGAAGAAGACAAAACGATGCCAAATAACATCCGGTAATGATCCTTCCGCAGGTTCACCTACGGAAACCTTGTTACGACTTTTACTTCCTCTAAATGATCAAGTTTGGTCATCTTTCCAACACACCGGCGCAACCGAAAGGCCGCTCCGGGTATCGGTCCGAAGACCTCACTAAATCATTCAATCGGTAGTAGCGACGGGCGGTGTGTACAAAGGGCAGGGACGTAATCAACGCGAGCTTATGACTCGCGCTTACTGGAAATTCCTCGTTCAAGGGGAACAATTGCAAGCCCCTATCCCAATCACGAAGGAGGTTCCACGGGTTACCCAGTCTTTACAGACAGGGATAAAAACACGCTGCTTCCTTCAGTGTAGCGCGCGTGCGGCCCCGGACATCTAAGGGCATCACAGACCTGTTATTGCTCTGTTTCGTGCGGCTAGGAGCCGCTTGTCCCTCTAAGAAGGGTGCAAGGTGCAGAGAACCACGCACCTATTTAATAGGCTAGAGTCTCGTTCGTTATCGGAATTAACCAGACAAATCGCTCCACCAACTAAGAACGGCCATGCACCACCATCCACCGAATCAAGAAAGAGCTCTCAATCTGTCAATCCTCCCAGTGTCCGGGCCGGGTAAGTTTTCCCGTGTTGAGTCAAATTAAGCCGCAGGCTCCACTCCTGGTGGTGCCCTTCCGTCAATTCCTTTAAGTTTCAGCTTTGCAACCATACTTCCCCCGGAACCCAAATACTTTGGTTTCCCGGAAGCTGCCCGCCGAGTCATTTGAGTAACTCAGGCGGATCGCTGGTTGGCATCGTTTATGGTTAGAACTAGGGCGGTATCTGATCGCCTTCGAACCTCTAACTTTCGTTCTTGATCAATGAAAACATTCTTGGCAAATGCTTTCGCAGTAGTTCGTCTTGCGACGGTCCAAGAATTTCACCTCTAGCGCCGCAATACGAATGCCCCCGTCTGTCCCTCTTAATCATTATCCTGTATTCCAAAAACCAACAGAACAGAAACAGGATCTTGTTCTATTATTCCATGCACTGTTATTCAGGCGAATCGCCTGCGTTGAGCACTCTAATTTTTTCAAAGTAAACGCGCCGGCCAAAGCAAGGCACCTGATGAAGGGAACCAAGCCACGACAGGCATGATGTTCAGCACGGGCCGTAACGTGGTGTCCACGCACTTCCCGCCTGTAACTGAGATCCAACTACGAGCTTTTTAACCGCAGCAACTTTAGTATACGCTATTGGAGCTGGAATTACCGCGGCTGCTGGCACCAGACTTGCCCTCCAATGGATCCTCGTTAAAGGATTTAGAGTGTACTCATTTCAATTACGGGGCCTCAAAAGAGTCCCGTATTGTTATTTTTCGTCACTACCTCCCCGTGCCGGGAGTGGGTAATTTGCGCGCCTGCTGCCTTCCTTGGATGTGGTAGCCGTTTCTCAGGCTCCCTCTCCGGAATCGAACCCTGATTCTCCGTTACCCGTAACAACCATGGTAGGCGCATAACCTACCATCGACAGTTGATAAGGCAGACACTTGAAAGAAACGTCGCCGGCTCGTGGCCGTGCGATCAGCACAAAGTTATCCAGAGTCACCACACAAAACGGACCGAAGCCCGATTGATCTTGGTCTAATAAAAGCACCCGTCGCCCCGAGGGGCTTCGGGCTCACTGCATGTATTAGCTCTAGAATTGCCACAGTTATCCAAGTAGGAAGAAACGATCTAAGGAACCATAACTGATTTAATGAGCCATTCGCGGTTTCGCCTTGTTTCGGCATGTACTTAGACATGCATGGCTTAATCTTTGAGACAAGCATATGACTACTGGCAGGATCAACCAGGTAATCTTTTCGTGGTGGGTCGCCCAAAACCCTACCAACGCGCGGACGCGGGGCCACCGTCAGGCGCCCCTTACGAACCGCAAACACACACAACGCTTAGGAATTACTTCCAAATCCAAGAAGAAATGAAGCACGTTCGAGCGCGCAGCCGGAATATCCCCGACCGAGGTCGGTACCGACGCGGCAAGAAGCGCATAAATTTCTTTCTCGTCGTAGCAACAGAAAGTCGTACGCCAAAAAAATCATTGACGACGCCTTCGCAGCGTTGCCGAGCTTTCAGGTCCCGTGAGGACGCGAGGACGCACCCCGGCCTTCGGTCAGAACGCACTCGTCATTTCACACCGTTCGGTTAGCGCGGACGCTCCGAAACACCCTCCTCTCGCATTCGTTTTCAAGACACAGGTGCACCCGAGAACCGACCCCAACGGCAGACGCCAGAGATCGCAGGTACCTTGCTGTAACGACCATGCGGCGGAGGCAGCGGCCGAGACGGCGACGAAAGGCGTCGGCGACGTCGTCAGACGCCGCTCGCACCAATCTAACGCTCGACAGACCCGACCTCCACATAATAGCACCGATAAGTATAAAGAAGATCCTTCAAGAGCATTCTGTACATAGTTTGTGGTTATCAGTTTCGGTGACTGACTGACTGACTTACTGTCTCTCACTTATGTGGCTCCTCGTTATTCAGTATCATTTATTTGTCCTTCTTTCTTTCTTATTTTTTTCCCCTCTCTCTCTCCTTATATATATATATATATATATATATATATATGTATGTATGTATGTTTGTGTGTATATATATATATATATAAATGTTCTTTTTTTCCTGTCTGCCTCTATGTATACATACATACGTACATACATCCTACCCCTATAAAAAAAAATTATTTCTCGCTTTTTATTAAAAACGTGCTGACCCCTGCTTGACTCTGATTACTTCTTTTCGACTTTCAGTTCATGTTAACATGGTCAACAGAAAGTTTATCGACTTTGTTATTACAAAGTAAACCAATATTTACACGGGGCGTTTCATGCGTTTTGAATTGTGTCAGAGCCGAACAATGAGCGCTATAGTAAGTGAGATTGTCACTGCTTTTAATCCGAATGCTCGCGGTATCGCGCGTGTTTACGGCAGGCTTCATAATAGGCAATTTTCTTTCTTTACACTACTCTTCTTTGCTCACTTCATTGTTTCTACCATTGGTTTCGTTTGGAAGGCCCCGCCACTTAGTTCCCAACAAAGTCCTCTCAAGGAACGAAGTGAGAAGCACGGGATTAACAAAAGAAAAAGATGCGTGTTTTCTAGCGGTTACCCGTGTCGCTTTGCGACACGGGCTTTCTGGCGCTTTCAACTGGGCGAGAGCCGAACAATTTACCCTACTGCACTTGCGACGGGCAGCGCTTTCAAACGGAATACTGGAAATCTCGCTTACTCTTCTGGCAAGTTTGATAGGAGACAAATATTATTCTTTTCACGCGAATTGTTCGCTCTATTTCTAATCTCTCTCTTCCGTGTCCTTGGCATGGAACGCCCGCTTCGTCTCCCACAAAGTACTTCCGAGGAATCAAGTGCAAATCACGCGACTTTAAAATGTGCGTGTTTTCTAGCGGTTACCCGTGTCGCCAGGCGACACGGGCTTTCTGGCGCTT
This sequence comes from Ixodes scapularis, assembly GCF_016920785.2. Lineage (NCBI taxonomy): Eukaryota > Metazoa > Arthropoda > Arachnida > Ixodida > Ixodidae > Ixodes > Ixodes scapularis. The sequence goes on along the minus strand of NW_024610108.1, from coordinate 3,123,769 downwards.
TCAACTGGGCGAGAGCCGAACAATTTACCCTACTGCACTTGCGACGGGCAGCGCTTTCAAACGGAATACTGGAAATCTCGCTTACTTTTCTGGCAAGTTTGATAGGAGACAAATATTATTCTTTTCACGCGAATTGTTCGCTCTATTTCTAATCTCTCTCTTCCGTGTCCTTGGCATGGAACGCCCGCTTCGTCTCCCACAAAGTACTTCCGAGGAATCAAGTGCAAATCACGCGACTTTAAAATGTGCGTGTTTTCTAGCGGTTACCTTTGTCGCGAGGCGACACGTGCTTTCTGGCGCTTTCAACTGGGCGAGAGCCGAACACTGTACACTACTGCACTTGCGACGGGCAGCGCTTTCAAACGGAATACTGGAAATCTCGCTTACTTTTCTGGCAAGTTTGATAGGAGACAAATATTATTCTTTTCACGCGAATTGTTCGCTCTATTTCTAATCTCTCTCTTCCGTGTCCTTGGCATGGAACGCCCGCTTCGTCTCCCACAAAGTACTTCCGAGGAATCAAGCGCGAAACACGCGACTTTAAAATGTGCGTGTTTTCTAGCGGTTACCCGTGTCGCGAGGCGACACGGGCTTTCTGGCGCTTTCAACTGGGCGAGAGCCGAACAATGTACACTACTGCACTTGCGACGGGCAGCGCTTTCAAACGGAATACTGGAGATGTCGCGTGCTTTACTGCCAAGCTCAATAAGAGACGAATTTCTTTCTTTTCACGGGAATTATTTCCTCTATTTCTAATCTCGCTCTTTCGTTTCATTGGGAAAGAACGCGCGCTTAGTTAGCCGCAAAGCAGTCTGAATTAATCACGTCCAAAGTACAGAATTTTACAATATATAGTGTTTTAACCGGCTGACCGCGTCAGAAAGCGTACCTTTCCGACGAGGTCTGTGTCGCTTTGACGTGAGCGGGAGCAAGGCGATTTGGGCTAGTGCACGCGAGATTGGCAGCGCTTCAAATTCCAGTACTGTAGATATTGCGTGCATTTTTTACACGCTTGAGGATGTGGGATTTTCTTTCTTGTGACGTGACCCGTTTGTCAAATTGTGTCTCGCTTTTTGGTATCGTTTAAGAAGCCCGTCCGCTTACAATCCTAAAAAAGAAAAAAAAAAAAGAAATTAGTAAAGAAAGACGCCCATACTTTTTTGTTGCTCTTTCTTTTATTATCTGCGCAGGATTTTAATTTGTGTAAGTTTTGTTTACCGTCCCGACTACGTAGGCGTTCGTACATGCCCGTCCTCGCGCCTCGAATTGTGTGCGAGCGAAATCAATCTCCCCAAGCTAGCTTCATAAATTGCTCGAGAATCGAACGTGAGGAAAGCCAGAGATACGTGGTTTTCACAGGTCGTGCAAGATTAATCCATAAAGTGCGATATTGGTATATATATATATACATACATACATACACATACATGATTTCTGCGACAAATAGGAAGACAAAAAGACCATGTTCAAGCATAATATAGGAACATTGACACTTTGCACACACAAGGGAGGTCAAATGGCAGGTTTTTCTTCCTTGTGCAGGAAACTTTATTGTAATGTCAGAAGGGAAGTTCCACTCTAGAATTGTGCGCTCAATAAAGGAGGAAAGGAAATGCACTTGAAAACCTTCACAGTTCAAGTAAGAAAACATTTCGAAACGACAGTTTGTTTTCTTGCAGGGAGGAGAAGAGGGGAGAGAGGGAGGGAGGGAGGGAGGGAGGGAGGGAAGGAAGGAAGGAAGGGGGGGGGGGTGCCATGCACGGTGAAGACCAGAGTGTCGAACCGAAAACCGATGCGAACGAAAAACCGGAACCGAGGAGTTAGTTTCAGCCGAACCGAAACTGACCCGCCAACTTGGAACTGTACGGAAGAAAATATAACTGTCTATTAGTCGGACGATGAATAGAACTACAAGGGTGTACGGCAGGGATAGCTGAAAAAAAAAAAAAGGCTCTATGGACTTGGAGCGGCAGCCCAAAGTCGATGACGACGAAAAGAAAGCACACAGTTTCGGAAAACAGGCGGTAAGAAAGCGACAAATTAAGTAGCCTTCATGTCGAGTTGATTGCTTAGCTCTATTTAAGATGAAGGAAAAAAAAAGTAGCACAATTGATGCTTACTTGCTAAATTGAATCAACCATTATCTTGTAAAGAAAGAAAACCTCAAATGCCAATCACCTGTATTTTAGGCGACCCAACAGACTGATAACTTTTAAATTCAGGCTAAAATATAACACAAAAAAAAAAACAAGGAAAGACAGATATGTATGTAGCTTGTCATTTACTGCTCCATCAAATTTAAATAAAGCAATTTATTTCTCGGCACCTGAAAATAAGCGAACCCTACAAATGAATGGAAAGATACCCGTTTGCACTCTTGAAATAGTGCCTATTACGAAAAGAAGCACCAGGTAAATATAATATCACTTTAGCTTCTTCTTTTTCTTTTTAATACGGTACGCTGTTGGTTCATCTTAGTAAAATATATAAAATAGCGCAAAAAAGACGAGGACAAGGAGTATACAGGACAGGCACTCACTTTCAACTAGTTTTATCCAGGAAAAGTAAACATACATATATAGCTTTTATTCACGATAAGTGCCGAGGGCAGCCGAGAAGGCGGCAATAGCCCCGGATGGTTTGATCGTGCTGGGAGACACCAGCATCCCAGCTCAAATATCTTCTACCCTTAAGAATATGTGCTGCTTTGCCTGTCGTGTGTATATACATGTTCACTTTTCCTGAATGAAACTAGTTCAACATCAGCGCCTGTCCTGTATACCTTTTGTTCTTCTATTTGTTGTGCTATTTTAATGTCCTACATTACTTTTGTGCTCCCGCAAATCGAAGCAAACCAATAAAAAATTCGGTTCGACACTCTGGTGGAAACTAAAAGCTTAGAAAGAAAGAGGAAAAAAGAAAAAGGAAAACATTTCTACAATAATGATAAGCAGGAGGAGGAGGAGGAGAACAAGAAGGCTAATAATGTGGAAAAAAAAGACACGACCCAAATAAATCAATACAAAGGATGGTATAAGTCATGCATACTTACCACATGTAAAATTAATTAAAAAAAAATTAGAAAACAAAAATGTGTATTTATATATATATATATAAATATATATATTTTTTTTTCTTTTATCCAGAGGCTTTGGCGCACGCACAGCACTGCACTGCACTGCACTGCACTGCACTGCACAACACAACACAACGACAGACTTTCCACAAACACACCACTGCGTACGAGGACACGACCACGTAGAGCTGCACGAAAACAAGCGCCGTAACTTAATAAAAAAAAATAAAAAAATCCTTTCACTGGACGGACGGCACAAGAACGGAAACTGCTCAAAGAGCACACACACACACGACACATATTAATGAATTAATAAGGGGCACAAGTAGAACGTAGGACACGGCACCCACACCAGAGGCCTTGCACAAGCACAGCACTGAGCACTGAGCACTGAGCAGCAGGTCACTGGACAGAAATGACGTCCACGCTGAGTAGGCCGAAGGCAGGGAATTACGGACGCACGCGAGGTCACCCACAGGCACTTTCACCGGAACCACGCCACAACACCACGCTGCAGAGCGCGCACTGCAAAGCGAAACCATGCGCTCACCTTCGGAAAGCACGGAGGGCGGGCGGCACAGAGAAGCAAAAAGACGTCAAAAGCACATCGCGATGAAGCGGCGGCGAATGAACACTACTCACTGGTGGAAATGGATATCTCCTCAAGCGAAAACATGCAATGAACACGCATGG
>NW_024610108.1:3102500-3110000 GCF_016920785.2 Ixodes scapularis | reverse complement strand
GCTTGGTCGGGATCGGCGCCAGATAAATTCGCACATCGAGTCCATTCCCCGTACAAGAGGAAGAAGACAAAACGATGCCAAATAACATCCGGTAATGATCCTTCCGCAGGTTCACCTACGGAAACCTTGTTACGACTTCTACTTCCTCTAAATGATCAAGTTTGGTCATCTTTCCAACACACCGGCGCAACCGAAAGGCCGCTCCGGGTATCGGTCCGAAGACCTCACTAAATCATTCAATCGGTAGTAGCGACGGGCGGTGTGTACAAAGGGCAGGGACGTAATCAACGCGAGCTTATGACTCGCGCTTACTGGGAATTCCTCGTTCAAGGGGAACAATTGCAAGCCCCTATCCCAATCACGAAGGAGGTTCCACGGGTTACCCAGTCTTTACAGACAGGGATAAAAACACGCTGCTTCCTTCAGTGTAGCGCGCGTGCGGCCCCGGACATCTAAGGGCATCACAGACCTGTTATTGCTCTGTTTCGTGCGGCTAGGAGCCGCTTGTCCCTCTAAGAAGGGTGCAAGGTGCAGAGAACCACGCACCTATTTAATAGGCTAGAGTCTCGTTCGTTATCGGAATTAACCAGACAAATCGCTCCACCAACTGAGAACGGCCATGCACCACCATCCACCGAATCAAGAAAGAGCTCTCAATCTGTCAATCCTCCCAGTGTCCGGGCCGGGTAAGTTTTCCCGTGTTGAGTCAAATTAAGCCGCAGGCTCCACTCCTGGTGGTGCCCTTCCGTCAATTCCTTTAAGTTTCAGCTTTGCAACCATACTTCCCCCGGAACCCAAATACTTTGGTTTCCCGGAAGCTGCCCGCCGAGTCATTTGAGTAACTCAGACGGATCGCTGGTTGGCATCGTTTATGGTTAGAACTAGGGCGGTATCTGATCGCCTTCGAACCTCTAACTTTCGTTCTTGATCAATGAAAACATTCTTGGCAAATGCTTTCGCAGTAGTTCGTCTTGCGACGGTCCAAGAATTTCACCTCTAGCGCCGCAATACGAATGCCCCCGTCTGTCCCTCTTAATCATTATCCTGTATTCCAAAAACCAACAGAACAGAAACAGGATCTTGTTCTATTATTCCATGCACTGTTATTCAGGCGAATCGCCTGCGTTGAGCACTCTAATTTTTTCAAAGTAAATGCGCCGGCCAAAGCAAGGCACCTGATGAAGGGAACCAAGCCACGACAGGCATGATGTTCCGCACGGGCCGTAACGTGGTGTCCACGCACTTCCCGCCTGTAACTGAGATCCAACTACGAGCTTTTTAACCGCAGCAACTTTAGTATACGCTATTGGAGCTGGAATTACCGCGGCTGCTGGCACCAGACTTGCCCTCCAATGGATCCTCGTTAAAGGATTTAGAGTGTACTCATTTCAATTACGGGGCCTCAAAAGAGTCCCGTATTGTTATTTTTCGTCACTACCTCCCCGTGCCGGGAGTAGGTAATTTGCGCGCCTGCTGCCTTCCTTGGATGTGGTAGCCGTTTCTCAGGCTCCCTCTCCGGAATCGAACCCTGATTCTCCGTTACCCGTAACAACCATGGTAGGCGCATAACCTACCATCGACAGTTGATAAGGCAGACACTTGAAAGAAACGTCGCCGGCTCGTGGCCGTGCGATCAGCACAAAGTTATCCAGAGTCACCACACAAAACGGACCGAAGCCCGATTGATCTTGGTCTAATAAAAGCACCCGTCGCCCCGAGGGGCTTCGGGCTCACTGCATGTATTAGCTCTAGAATTGCCACAGTTATCCAAGTAGGAAGAAACGATCTAAGGAACCATAACTGATTTAATGAGCCATTCGCGGTTTCGCCTTGTTTCGGCATGTACTTAGACATGCATGGCTTAATCTTTGAGACAAGCATATGACTACTGGCAGGATCAACCAGGTAATCTTTTCGTGGTGGGTCGCCCAAAACCCTACCAACGCGCGGACGCGGGGCCACCGTCAGGCGCCCCTTACGAACCGCAAACACACACAACGCTTAGGAATTACTTCCAAATCCAAGAAGAAATGAAGCACGTTCGAGCGCGCAGCCGGAATATCCCCGACCGAGGTCGGTACCGACGCGGCAAGAAGCGCATAAATTTCTTTCTCGTCGTAGCAACAGAAAGTCGTACGCCAAAAAAATCATTGACGACGCCTTCACAGCGTTGCCGAGCTTTCAGGTCCCGTGAGGACGCGAGGACGCACCCCGGCCTTCGGTCAGAACGCACTCGTCATTTCACACCGTTCGGTTAGCGCGGACGCTCCGAAACACCCTCCTCTCGCATTCGTTTTCAAGACACAGGTGCACCCGAGAACCGACCCCAACGGCAGACGCCAGAGATCGCAGGTACCTTGCTGTAACGACCATGCGGCGGAGGCAGCGGCCGAGACGGCGACGAAAGGCGTCGGCGACGTCGTCAGACGCCGCTCGCACCAATCGAACGCTCGACAGACCCCACCTCCACATAATAGCACCGATAAGTATAAAGAAGATCCTTAGAGAGCATTCTGTACATAGTTTGTGGTTATCAGTTTCGGTGACTGACTGACTGACTTACTGTCTCTCACTTATGTGGCTCCTCGTTATTCAGTATCATTTATTTGTCCTACTTTCTTTCTTATTTTTTCCCCTCTCTCTCTCCTTATATATATATATATATATATATATATATATATGTATGTATGTATGTTTGTGTGTATATATATATATATATAAATGTTCTTTTTTCCTGTCTGCCTCTATGTATACATACATACGTACATACATCCTACCCCTATAAAAAAAAATTATTTCTCGCTTTTTATTAAAAACGTGCTGACCCCTGCTTGACTCTGATTACTTCTTTTCGACTTTCAGTTCATGTTAACATGATCAACAGAAAGTTTATCGACTTTGTTATTACAAAGTAAACCAATATTTACACGGGGCGTTTCATGCGTTTTGAAATGTGTCAGAGCCGAACAATGAGCGCTATAGTAAGTGAGATTGTCACTGCTTTTAATCCGAATGCTCGCGGTATCGCGCGTGTTTACGGCAGGCTTCATAATAGGCAATTTTCTTTCTTTACACTACTCTTCTTTGCTCACTTCATTGTTTCTACCATTGGTTTCGTTTGGAAGGCCCCGCCACTTAGTTCCCAACAAAGTCCTCTCAAGGAACGAAGTGAGAAGCACGGGATTAACAAAAGAAAAAGATGCGTGTTTTCTAGCGGTTACCCGTGTCGCTTTGCGACACGGGCTTTCTGGCGCTTTCAACTGGGCGAGAGCCGAACAATTTACCCTACTGCACTTGCGACGGGCAGCGCTTTCAAACGGAATACTGGAAATCTCGCTTACTCTTCTGGCAAGTTTGATAGGAGACAAATATTATTCTTTTCACGCGAATTGTTCGCTCTATTTCTAATCTCTCTCTTCCGTGTCCTTGGCATGGAACGCCCGCTTCGTCTCCCACAAAGTACTTCCGAGGAATCAAGTGCAAATCACGCGACTTTAAAATGTGCGTGTTTTCTAGCGGTTACCCGTGTCGCCAGGCGACACGGGCTTTCTGGCGCTTTCAACTGGGCGAGAGCCGAACAATTTACCCTACTGCACTTGCGACGGGCAGCGCTTTCAAACGGAATACTGGAAATCTCGCTTACTTTTCTGGCAAGTTTGATAGGAGACAAATATTATTCTTTTCACGCGAATTGTTCGCTCTATTTCTAATCTCTCTCTTCCGTGTCCTTGGCATGGAACGCCCGCTTCGTCTCCCACAAAGTACTTCCGAGGAATCAAGTGCAAATCACGCGACTTTAAAATGTGCGTGTTTTCTAGCGGTTACCCGTGTCGCGAGGCGACACGTGCTTTCTGGCGCTTTCAACTGGGAGAGAGCCGAACACTGTACACTACTGCACTTGCGACGGGCAGCGCTTTCAAACGGAATACTGGAAATCTCGCTTACTTTTCTGGCAAGTTTGATAGGAGACAAATATTATTCTTTTCACGCGAATTGTTCGCTCTATTTCTAATCTCTCTCTTCCGTGTCCTTGGCATGGAACGCCCGCTTCGTCTCCCACAAAGTACTTCCGAGGAATCAAGTGCAAAACACGCGACTTTAAAATGTGCGTGTTTTCTAGCGGTTACCCGTGTCGCGAGGCGACACGGGCTTTCTGGCGCTTTCAACTGGGGGAGAGCCGAACAATGTACACTACTGCACTTGCGACGGGCAGCGCTTTCAAACGGAATACTGGAGATGTCGCGTGCTTTACTGCCAAGCTCAATAAGAGACGAATTTCTTTCTTTTCACGGGAATTATTTCCTCTATTTCTAATCTCGCTCTTTCGTTTCATTGGGAAAGAACGCGCGCTTAGTTAGCCGCAAAGCAGTCTGAATTAATCACGTCCAAAGTACAGAATTTTACAATATATAGTGTTTTTACCGGTTGACCGCGTCAGAAAGCGTACCTTTCCGACGAGGTCTGTGTCGCTTTGACGTGAGCGGGAGCAAGGCGATTTGGGCTAGTGCACGCGAGATTGGCAGCGCTTCAAATTCCAGTACTGTAGATATTGCGTGCATTTTTTACACGCTTGAGGATGTGGGATTTTCTTTCTTGTGACGTGACCCGTTTGTCAAATTGTGTCTCGCTTTTTGGTATCGTTTAAGAAGCCCGTCCGCTTACAATCCTAAAAAATAAAAAAAAAAAGAAATTAGTAAAGAAAGACGCCCATACTTTTTTGTTGCTCTTTCTTTTATTATCTGCGCAGGATTTTAATTTGTGTAAGTTTTGTTTACCGTCCCGACTACGTAGGCGTTCGTACATGCCCGTCCTCGCGCCTCGAATTGTGTGCGAGCGAAATCAATCTCCCCAAGCTAGCTTCATAAATTGCTCGAAAATCGAACGTGAGGAAAGCCAGAGATACGTGATTTTCACAGGTCGTGCAAGATTAATCCATAAAGTGCGATATTGGTATATATATATATACATACATGATTTCTGCGACAAATAGGAAGACAAAAAGACCATGTTCAAGCATAATATAGGAACATTGACACTTTGCACACACAAGGGAGGTCAAATGGCAGGTTTTTCTTCCTTGTGCAGGAAACTTTATTGCAATGTCAGAAGGGAAGTTCCACTCTAGAATTGTGCGCTCAAAAACCTTCACAGTTCAAGTAAGAAAACATTTCGAAACGACAGTTTGTATTCTTGCAGGGAGGAGAAGAGGGGAGAGAGGGAGGGAGGGAGGGAGGGAGGGAAGGAAGGAAGGAAGGAAGGGGGGGGGGGGGTGCCATGCACGGTGAAGACCAGAGTGTCGAACCGAAAACCGAAGCGAACGAAAAACCGGAACCGAGGAGTTAGTTTCAGCCGAACCGAAACTGACCCGCCAACTTGGAACTGTACGGAAGAAAATATAACTGTCTATTAGTCTGACGATGAATAGAAGTACAAGGGTGTACGGCAGGGATAGCTGAAAAAAAAAAGAAGGCTCTATGGACTTGGAGCGGCAGCCCAAAGTCGATGACGACGAAAAGAACGCACACAGTTTCGGAAAACAGGCGGTAAGAAAGCGACAAATTAAGTAGCCGTCATGTCGAGTTGATTGCTTAGCTCTATTTAAGATGAAGGAAAAAAAAAAGTAGCACAATTGATGCTTACTTGCTAAATTGAATCAACCATTATCTTGTAAAGAAAAAAAACCTCAAATGCCAATCACCTGTATTTTAGGCGACCCAACAGACTGATAACTTTTAAATTCAGGCTAAAATATAACACAAAAAAAAAACAAGGAAAGACAGATATGTATGTAGCTTGTCATTTACTGCTCCATCAAATTTAAATAAAGCAATTTATTTCTCGGCACCTGAAAATAAGCGAACCCTACAAATGAATGGAAACATACCCGTTTGCACTCTTGAAATAGTGCCTATTACGAAAAGAAGCACCAGGTAAATATAATATCACTTTAGCTTCTTCTTTTTTTTTTTTAATACGGTACGCTGTTGGTTCATCTTAGTAAAATATATAAAATAGCGCAAAAAAGACGAGGACAAGGAGTATACAGGACAGGCACTCACTTTCAACTAGTTTTATCCAGGAAAAGTAAACATACATATATAGCTTTTATTCACGATAAGTGCCGAGGGCAGCCGAGAAGGCGGCAATAGCCCCGGATGGTTTGATCGTGCTGGGAGACACCAGCATCCCAGCTCAAATATCTTCTACCCTTAAGAATATGTGCTGCTTTGCCTGTCGTGTGTATATACATGTTCACTTTTCCTGAATGAAACTAGTTCAACATCAGCGCCTGTCCTGTATACCTCTTGTTCTTCTATTTGTTGTGCTATTTTAATGTCCTACATTACTTTTGTGCTCCCGCAAATCGAAGCAAACCAATAAAAAATTCGGTTCGACACTCTGGTGGAAACTAAAAGCTTAGAAAGAAAGAGGAAAAAAAGAAAAAGGAAAACATTTCTACAATAATGATAAGCAGGAGGAGGAGGAGGAGAACAAGAAGGCTAATAATGTGGAAAAAAAAGACACGAACCAAATAAATCAATACAAAGGATGGTATAAGTCATGCATACTTACCACATGTAAAATTAATTAAAAAAAAAAATTAGAAAACAAAAATGTGTATTTATATATATATATATATATTTTTTTTTTCTTTTATCCAGAGGCTTTGGCGCACGCACAGCACTGCACTGCACTGCACTGCACTGCACTGCACAACACAACACAACGACAGACTTTCCACAAACACACCACTGCGTACGAGGACACGACCACGTAGAGCTGCACGAAAACAAGCGCCGTAACTTAATAAAAAAAATAAATATCCTTTCACTGGACGGACGGCACAAGAACGGAAACTGCTCAAATAGCACACACACACACGACACATATTAATGAATTAATAAGGGGCACAAGTAGAACGTAGGACACGGCACCCACACCAGAGGCCTTGCACAAGCACAGCACTGAGCACTGAGCACTGAGCAGCAGGTCACAGGACAGAAATGACGTCCACGCTGAGTAGGCCGAAGGCAGGGAATTACGGACGCACGCGAGGTCACCCACAGGCACTTTCACCGGAACCACGCCACAACACCACGCTGCAGAGCGCGCACTGCAAAGCGAAACCATGCGCTCACCTTCGGAAAGCACGGAGGGCGGGCGGCACAGAGAAGCAAAAAGACGTCAAAAGCACATCGCGATGAAGCGGCGGCGAATGAACACTACTCACTGGTGGAAATGGATATCTCCTCAAGCGAAAACATGCAATGAACACGCATGGTTTAAGATGCACGTGGGAGACGCGCACACTTTCAGAAACCAGGTACGCCAACGCACGCGGGCAATAAGACGGACAAAACACGTCGAAAATACATCGCGTGCAAGCAGCGCCGACTGCATACTACTCACGGTTGCAAAGGTTTCTTACAAGTTTGCACTCCAGAATCTTAACGCGTTGGAAAGCGTCCGAGCTCACCAAGAACCAAGAACTATCACTCC
>NW_024610108.1:3082500-3097500 GCF_016920785.2 Ixodes scapularis | reverse complement strand
TCACCCAGTCTCACACCAAAGCCCGGGGGGATGCTGTCGATGAACTCATCGATGACCGCGTTAAACAACAGCGGAGACAGCGGGTCACCTTGTCTGACTCCCTTCCCAGGGCGCACTGTCCTTTCCACCCCTCTGTGTTGCAAGGTTGCAGTAGAATTTGTGTAGAACCAATGCAGGTAGTCAATCATGGACTTCCCCACCATTTGGTGGCGTGCAAGTCCATTCAGTATTGCGGTGTGTGTGGCACTGTCAAATGCCTTTGACAGGTCTATATTAGCCATGTAAAGGCTTCGCCCCGCGGCATGACTTGTCTTAAGTAGCGTACTCAGAATCATGATGTTCTCAAAGCATCCATCAGTGCTTTTAAACGCCCGTTGCTCGTCACGTAGGTGAACAATCTGTCTCAACCTTTTGTCTAGGATCTTGTGAAAGGTGCGCAGAAGCACCGAGCCAATCGAGATCGGCCTATACTCCCCTGGCTGAGAAGCTGCCTCCACTTTAGGGATAAAGATGGTTCGAGCATTCCCCAGCTTCATGGAGGCACGACCCCAGTACAAGAACAAGTTGTAGAGCTTCACTACAAAAGTTCTCGGGATTGCCTTAAACTCTTTGACCGTCAGTCCGTCAGGGCCAGGTGCACTGGAGTGCTTTGGCATGTTTTCCTGTACTTCCTGCTCTGTTATTGGCAGTACTGTCACGTCCCGTGCATCCAATAGATCCTCCGAGGGACAGGGCTCATCCGTGGGTGTCTCGCTCATAACCCGAAACCAGTAGTTAACGAGTTCGTCTGGAGCCACCTGATCCTCCTTCACACCGTCCAAGACTCGTTGAGCACACACTTTACGGTTCTTGTTGTAAAGGTTTTGGACGATGCGGTATTCCTTCTTCCTAGCATTTCTTTTACTTAAGTGCTCCTCCGGGGCAGGTTGACGACCGTTCTCCGCAGGATGCTCGTACCTACTCAAAACTCGGTCAAGATCAACTGCAAACGGTTCTCCCCGAAGAGCCGTCCTAATCACCTGGTTCAAGCTCTTTTCCTCCGCCGTGCCTCCGGAGTTACAGTGCTCCTCCAGCCACTCCGCAAGCTTAGTCTTTCCCAAGAACAACTCGGAATCTTCAGTTGCGCTACTCGAGCAGGCATCAGCATCTAGGTCCCCCGGGGGCGGGACACGTTCTGTTTCCAGAGCAATACCAGTGTTGCTCTCTGCGTTATCCCATCTCTCTTCTGGTTTGCTTCCCCCGGTCTGCGGGGTCGGCGACTCCCGCTGCTCTCTTCTGGCCTGCCGCCCCTTTATTGCCTGTTTATTTTTCGGAGATTTCTGTCCCTCTTTCACAAATTTACGGACAAGTGCCTTATACTCTGCTTTTCTGCGCTGTCCCTTTACAGACTCTGTCGTTCTTCCTTTCCCGCCCCTCCCCTTCCCACAAAACTTCTTGAAAAGGACATTGTTAATACCCAGCGGCTTCACTCCCTGCAGTAGCGCTTCTGCTTCTGCTTTAGCTAGAAAATATGTTTCCTCCTCCGTCCATCCAGCCTTAACTTTTTCTATCACAATCTCCTCATTCAGATTAACATTGTCACATTTCCTCCTATGGCTCGCAAGTCCCCTCGTCTTAAACACTTTCCCACACTTCGGACACGCCACAGTGTTCATGTCAGGGGCACTCATGTTGACTCAACACAAGTTGCAATAAGTATCTTTGCTAATCCAACCCCTGGTAACCAACATACAACTTACAGATGAATCACTGACTCAGCGATCCAATAGTTACACTTAATTCACACTTACATAGCACAGCATTTTGCTACCTTATTGCTGGCATACAGACTTACAACGATACACACTCTATTGCACTGCAAAACATCATACACAACCCCCAAAATCCACAACAGGCAATACAAGCAAAAACAAAAACACTCGACCCGAAAGTCTGGCAACCCCTCTCCCCAGAACTGCTGAGCAGACACAAAAATCTGGCACCCCAAATACACCACGTGGTTTTCCGAAAAAAACGCTTAATTTGGGCAAATATTTGCATCTATACGCTGTGAAGATTAGCAGGGAGGCAGCTACTACCCCCAGAATACCAATTAGCTGGAGTTTCAACCCGCGAACGGCCTATTACTGCGAATTTTATGCAGAAATCAATTTACCTCACCTTACCCAGTTTAGTTGCGGTATCGCACTGGCTCCGGGGCCAAGAAATGGGCTTTCAATAGTAAAACATTTTTTTAACGCTAATTATTAGATTGGATGCTGTCAAAAGCACCTGCCATGCTGCGGCTTCGTCCCCTGATGCCCTGTGTTGAAGGGGAAGCCTTCACTGCGCCGGGATCGGCCTACAGCGCCGTTTTAGTGCGCTTGGCACGAAAGTCTGGCAACCCCTCTTACCAGACCTGCTGTGCAGACACGAAAGTCTGGCAACCAAACCTCAACACGTGGTTTTTTTCGCAAAAAACAGTTAATTTGGCCAAATATTGGTATCTACGCGCTGGAAAAATTAGCAGGGAGGCAACTGCTTCCCTTAGAGTACCAATTAGCTGGAGTTTCGCCCGCGAACGGCCTATTACAGCGAATTTTAAGCTGAAACACGTGGTGTTTCGCAAAAAACAGTTAATTTGGCCAAATATTGGTAACTACGCGCTGTAAAAATTAGCAGCCGTTTACCCGCGAAAAAGCGCGGGTAAACGGCGGGAGTGGCGGTCGACTGTTTTGGGGCTCCCACAGTTTAGCTCTAAAATGAAGGAAAAACCCTAGAATTTTGCAAAAGATGTGACAGAAGCTCTCCATGAATGTTCCAGGAACGCGCCCGGGTAGTCGTTCTCCAGCCTAGAGGCCTTTCCAGGCAGCAGGGACCTGTTTTCTCCCGACGGTACGGCCGCCCGGCCAAGATGGCCGCTACCTGACTGCCAGCCTGCACTTTCCTCGGCTGTCCTGCGCCAATCCTGCCTCCAGGTCAGCTGGCTCGGTGTCAGAGCTGTCCCGCTGCCGGAATTCCTGCGAAGGAAGACTTTCCATGCGGCGGGTGGCCTCCTGCTCATCATCTGGCTCGGCAGGCATCGAGGTGAAGGCTCCTTTGTTCCCAACCCAAGCAGCATCTGGGCCCCACTAAGACGGCGCTGGGGGCCGATCCCGGCGCAGTCAAGGCTTCCCCTTCAACACAGGGCGGCAGAGGACCGAGCGGCAGCATGGCAAGTGCTTTGAACAGCATAGAATTGTATAATTTGCGCTGAACGAACTGTTTTACGCTCGGAAGCACGTTTGTTTTGATCGGCCCCGGAGGCAGTGCAATACCGCGACTAAAGCGGCTAAGGTGAGGTAAATTGATTTCTGCTAAAAATTCGCTGTAATAGGCCGTTCGCGGGCGAAACTTCAGCTAATTGGTATTCTAAGTGCAGCAGCTGCCTCCCTGGTAATTTTTACAGCGCGTAGTTACCAATATTTGGCCAAATTAACTGTTTTTTGCGAAACACCACGTGTTTCAGCTTAAAATTCGCTGTAATAGGCCGTTCGCGGGCGAAACTCCAGCTAATTGGTATTCTAAGGGAAGCAGTTGCCTCCCTGCTAATTTTTCCAGCGCGTAGATACCAATATTTGGCCAAATTAACTGTTTTTTGCGAAAAAAACCACGTGTTGAGGTTTGGTTGCCAGACTTTCGTGTCTGCACAGCAGGTCTGGTAAGAGGGGTTGCCAGACTTTCGTGCCAAGCGCACTAAAACGGCGCTGTAGGCCGATCCCGGCGCAGTGAAGGCTTCCCCTTCAACACAGGGCATCAGGGGACGAAGCCGCAGCATGGCAGGTGCTTTTGACAGCATCCAATCTAATAATTAGCGTTAAAAAAATGTTTTACTATTGAAAGCCCATTTCTTGGCCCCGGAGCCAGTGCGATACCGCAACTAAACTGGGTAAGGTGAGGTAAATTGATTTCTGCATAAAATTCGCAGTAATAGGCCGTTCGCGGGTTGAAACTCCAGCTAATTGGTATTCTGGGGGTAGTAGCTGCCTCCCTGCTAATCTTCACAGCGTATAGATGCAAATATTTGCCCAAATTAAGCGTTTTTTTCGGAAAACCACGTGGTGTATTTGGGGTGCCAGATTTTTGTGTCTGCTCAGCAGTTCTGGGGAGAGGGGTTGCCAGACTTTCGGGTCGAGTGTTTTTGTTTTTGCTTGTATTGCCTGTTGTGGATTTTGGGGGTTGTGTATGATGTTTTGCAGTGCAATAGAGTGTGTATCGTTGTAAGTCTGTATGCCAGCAATAAGGTAGCAAAATGCTGTGCTATGTAAGTGTGAATTAAGTGTAACTATTGGATCGCTGAGTCAGTGATTCATCTGTAAGTTGTATGTTGGTTACCAGGGGTTGGATTAGCAAAGATACTTATTGCAACTTGTGTTGAGTCAACATGAGTGCCCCTGACATGAACACTGTGGCGTGTCCGAAGTGTGGGAAAGTGTTTAAGACGAGGGGACTTGCGAGCCATAGGAGGAAATGTGACAATGTTAATCTGAATGAGGAGATTGTGATAGAAAAAGTTAAGGCTAGATGGACGGAGGAGGAAACATATTTTCTAGCTAAAGCAGAAGCAGAAGCGCTACTGCAGGGAGTGAAGCCGCTGGGTATTAACAATGTCCTTTTCAAGAAGTTTTGTGGGAAGGGGAGGGGCGGGAAAGGAAGAACGACAGAGTCTGTAAAGGGACAGCGCAGAAAAGCAGAGTATAAGGCACTTGTCCGTAAATTTGTGAAAGAGGGACAGAAATCTCCGAAAAATAAACAGGCAATAAAGGGGCGGCAGGCCATAAGAGAGCAGCGGGAGTCGCCGACCCCGCAGACCGGGGGAAGCAAACCAGAAGAGAGACGGGATAACGCAGAGAGCAACACTGGTATTGCTCTGGAAAAAGAACGTGTCCCGCCCCCGGGGGACCTAGATGCTGATGCCTGCTCGAGTAGCGCAACTGAAGATTCCGAGTTGTTCTTGGGAAAGACTAAGCTTGCGGAGTGGCTGGAGGAGCACTGTAACTCCGGAGGCACGGCGGAGGAAAAGAGCTTGAACCAGGTGATTAGGACGGCTCTTCGGGGAGAACCGTTTGCAGTTGATCTTGACCGAGTTTTGAGTAGGTACGAGCATCCTGCGGAGAACGGTCGTCAACCTGCCCCGGAGGAGCACTTAAGTAAAAGAAATGCTAGGAAGAAGGAATACCGCATCGTCCAAAACCTTTACAACAAGAACCGTAAAGTGTGTGCTCAACGAGTCTTGGACGGTGTGAAGGAGGATCAGGTGGCTCCAGACGAACTCGTTAACTACTGGTTTCGGGTTATGAGCGAGACACCCACGGATGAGCCCTGTCCCTCGGAGGATCTATTGGATGCACGGGACGTGACAGTACTGCCAATAACAGAGCAGGAAGTACAGGAAAACATGCCAAAGCACTCCAGTGCACCTGGCCCTGACGGACTGACGGTCAAAGAGTTTAAGGCAATCCCGAGAACTTTTGTAGTGAAGCTCTACAACTTGTTCTTGTACTGGGGTCGTGCCTCCATGAAGCTGGGGAATGCTCGAACCATCTTTATCCCTAAAGTGGAGGCAGCTTCTCAGCCAGGGGAGTATAGGCCGATCTCGATTGGCTCGGTGCTTCTGCGCACCTTTCACAAGATCCTAGACAAAAGGTTGAGACAGATTGTTCACCTACGTGACGAGCAACGGGCGTTTAAAAGCACTGATGGATGCTTTGAGAACATCATGATTCTGAGTACGCTACTTAAGACAAGTCATGCCGCGGGGCGAAGCCTTTACATGGCTAATATAGACCTGTCAAAGGCATTTGACAGTGCCACACACACCGCAATACTGAATGGACTTGCACGCCACCAAATGGTGGGGAAGTCCATGATTGACTACCTGCATTGGTTCTACACAAATTCTACTACAACCTTGCAACACAGAGGGGTGGAAAGGACAGTGCGCCCTGGGAAGGGAGTCAGACAAGGTGACCCGCTGTCTCCGCTGTTGTTTAACGCGGTCATCGATGAGTTCATCGACAGCATCCCCCCGGGCTTGGGTGTGAGACTGGGTGAGGGGCGGTGCGCGTCGTTGGCTTTTGCTGATGACCTCGTGATTTTGGCAGAGACGGCGGCTGGCCTACAATTTCTCCTCGACAAGTTCCAGGAATTTTTGAGCACTAGGGGTCTCACAGTAAACGTAAAGAAGTCTTCGACACTAAGCCTCGTAGGAGACGGGAAAAACAAAATGGCAAAAATCTGCCCAGTGGCTTTCAAAGTAAATGGAGAACCACTTCGAGTGATTGATTGCTCAGGTTCATGGCGCTATCTGGGGGTCGAAGTTAACACATCAGGGGAGATATGGTACAATGGGGTGAATTTCGACGACCTTGTCGTAAGGCTAGAGAGGGCCCCCCTTAAACCTCAGCAGAAGATGAACATTCTAATCTTCTACCTAATACCGAGACTCATCTATGGCTTGGTTATGAGTGCCAAGTCAAAGACATACCTACACCAGATTGACCGTAGGATTAGAGCGGCTGTCCGGCTCTTTCTGCATCTGCCGAAGGACGTTCCAGTTGCCTTCCTATACGCTGCGGTGGGGGACGGCGGGTTGGGGGTCACCTGTCTCGCGACAATGATTCCTCGGATCCGCCGTTCCCGGCTACTTGGGGTTCAGGGCGCTGGCGACAGAATGTTGGAGAGTCTGGTGACCATGACGGCATGGAAAGATGAGGTGGAGAGGGCGGGGAAAGGGGTGAAATTTAAGGGTGTCACGATTGAATCTAGAACACAGGAGCGCAGCTACTGGAGAGACCAGCTGCTGCAGATGGTGGACACGAGAGGGTTGAGGGAGGCACGGACATGTGCTGCTGCGGCCTTCATCCGGAACCCACCGCACTTTCTGAATGGACGGGAGTATGTCGACCTAATCAAACTTAGGGCCCACGTGCTTCCGTCCAAGACGAGGTGCGCCAGGGGAAGGGCGAAGGACACCCGCTGCAGGGCTGGCTGTGCCTTCCCTGAGACACACGCACATATTATCCAGGTGTGTCCTCGGTCGTATGCGCCGCGCCTGGAAAGACATAATTGTGTGGCATCCTGGATTGCGGAGAAGATGAGAAATGATGGCTGCACGGTGTCCGAGGAGCCCAGAATTAAAGTAAAAGAAGAAATCAGGTACCCAGATTTAATTTGTGTAAAGGGTGAGAGGGCATGGATTCTAGATGTTCAAATAGTCGGGGAATACAAAAGCCTTAACTCACTTAATGAGGACAAGATTAGGAAGTATTCTGCTCCGGACTTTGTGGACGCAGTAAGGTCCAAGTTCTCGGTAACCACTCTCGCCGTGCACGCCATAACAGCCACTGAGAGAGGGCTCGTTTGCCCAAGATCAGCTGAGGCTTTGGGCTTGCTGGGCTTCTCAAAGCGTGACATTTCCTCTTTAATCCTCAAGGTAGTTCGTGGCTCCTTGCGATGTTTCTACCACTTCATGCGGGGAACAAACCGAAGTGTGTAAACTGTTTATTGTTCTCCCCCATGTGTTCTTTCTTTTGTTGTTGTTTTGGAGGGGCATAGGTGTGTGGAATCTCGCCTGCCATATTTGTTTTTTTTTATGTAACCAATGTGTATGTATCTTTTTCTTTCGTTCTGTGTTTTGTGTTCTTTTTATTCTCTTGAGATTGTTGTTGTCATCTCTGTAATGGCCTCCTTAGAGTCAACTAGACATGTATAAAAATAAACAACTATCTCTTTTTTTCTCCTTTGCACAGGGGAACTCCTGTTGTGTGAAATTGAAAATTGAAGTGCTGTTAGTCTTCTTCTGTAGTCAGTGTTCATTTTGTGTTTTGAGTGCTGTGTCGTTCCCACACTTGGATGTGCTATGGTGTTTGTGACAATGAGGTTAAGCTTCCTTAAAAAGCGAACGAGTTGGATTCTTCCAATAAAAAGTTAGCCAAATGCCTCGTCATCTAATTAGTGACGCGCATGAATGGATTAACGAGATTCCCACTGTCCCTATCTATGCTTCTTTAGGTTTCACTATTAACATCCTTAGTGATGGGGTTGTTCTCCGTGGCGGCTGGCGGGTTCGTCCTGCTTTCAGTGATTAAATATATGAGGCTTCAGTTGTGGAAGTATTGAGGACAACTAGGCATTTCATTCATATTGTATGCCCTCAGGATTAAAATGGAAAATTTCTACCTCACTGCCTCCAGGATCGGCCCATTTTTTTTTGGGAAGAAGAAGACCAGACCTCCTAGACCATCAGATTGTAAGCTGTATCGTTTCAGTAATTTTTCTTTAACTTCTAGCCATTATTTCTTAAAAACAACCTAGCGGTAGGATTTCTAAGAACTAGCGATCACCCTGTTATCAAATTTAAGACTGTTAACCCATTAATATTTCTTAAAATACACCTTTGGAATCACTGTTTACACTGCGGCCATATTGCCACGGTTGTAGATGTTGAACCCCAAATTTGAAAATAACTGCATAATTTAGGTAAAGCAAAGTGCAAGATTCGAATTCGGTACATCTTCAAGATCAAATTGACACCAAAATTACAAATGTAGGCGAGATTATTGCTGAGAAATCGGGATTTTCATTTATACTTGGTATAGCACGGGAGGACACCAGTGCTTTCGTTCTTCTTGACTTTGGCTTGAACTTCGACTTTGTAAGTTGCATAGCTTGATCCTCTAAATTGTTGGAAACGTTCAGAAATAATTTCTCAACTATGTCTAACCCAGCTGATGACATGAATAAACCAAATGAAGTGGAGGGAGAGGGAGATGTTCACCCAACGCTGGAGGAAATACACCACAGCGTAATTAATTTGATCACTGATGACAAATCAAAAATTAATAAAGATACAGGCAGACAACTGCTCCAGTACTTCGCCCAAATGATGGCAATGATGGGTCGGCAGACCACCGAGAACGAGGTTCTCAAAGCTAAACTCCAGGAACGCGGAAAGGTGTACTCCTACGCGGATGCCCTTATGGGTCGCGTGGGAGAAGGAACACAAACAGCTCCGCTTCCGGCAGCACAGGCTGCGGCACCACAGACTGGAGAAACGGGGCCAACGATCACCGGGCGCCCGAAACACGCTTTGCTAATCTACCTTCGAACGCCGTCCACAAGCGCATCAAACGATATCAAAGTGATACTAAAAAAATACTTCAACCTGCACACCTTGGGTTTGACGGATGTCTCTCTGCGAACGATCCGAGACGGAATTGCGGTACAGTCTAACACCGCCAACGATCTCGAGCTCTTGTGCACCGCGATCGAGGAGCACCCGAGCACCCAAACGTGTTCGTTCTGCGTAAGCCCAAAAAACGCAGTCCGCAGTTCAGGGTGTCTGGAGTAGATCCGGACATTCTGCCTGCGGAGTTGCTAACAACGATTAATACGCAGAACGAGGGGTTGGAAATCTTACCACAAGATTTCCACCACCGTACGATGTATAAGGAAAAATCGGGAAACGTGACGCACATATTCGAGGTCACGGCCGTGGTCTACCCGAAGATCAAGGAGAAGAGCAGACTTCGACTGGGGTGGACCATGTGCGCCGTGACCGAGAACTTTTATGTGCAGCGTTGTGACAAATGTTGCACGTACGGACACACTCGGGCAAGGTGCTCCTCGAGAGCGGTGTTCTGCACCATCTGTGCCGGATCCCATGCGGCAACAGAGTGCCAGATCGTGAATTATGAAGAGGGCAAGTGTAGAGCATGTATGGTCCGTAAAGTAAAATCGAATCATCCTTTTGGTGCCAGTGAGTGTGGAACACACTTGTTCCACATCAACCGCATTCGTGCACAAACGGATTATCCGCAATAAAAAAAGAGAATATGAATTCGGTTTTAAACTAAACTTAAATTAAATGGCTCCAAATTTAAAAATTCTCCAAATTAATTTAGCTCATTCGCGTGCAGCGGGAGATAATCTTTCTCGTGTTGTGTTTGAACTCCAACCAGATATAATATTAATTCAAGAGCCTTATTATACACCCCATAATCATATAGTAGGATGTACAATGAATTACATTATATTTTCAGCAGATAAAAACCCACTTTGTGCAATAGTAGTTAGAAAAAGAAGATTAATGCCCTTTCCAATTAAAATAAATAGAAAACAAATAATTGTAAATTTAGATTATAAGGAGGAAAAAATAACATTGATTAGTATCTACTGTCCACCTTCGAGTAATTTCACGGAATTACTATTTGAATTAAACAATGATTTACGTAACTTACAATATAGTAATTTGGTTATAGGAGGCGACTTCAACGCAAAAAGTAGTATTTGGGGTAAACAAAGTACAGATCAACGTGGGGAAGAGCTATTAGAGTTTACACTGAATAACAATTTAATTACATTAAATAGACCGGATTCATTACCAACTTTCGAAACAATTAACGGAAAAAGTTGGATTGATTTGACTTTAACCTCATCAAATTTATTAACAGAATTAGTCTATTGGAAAGTACTCGAAACAGAAACATTAGCAGACCACAGATACATCTTTTTTTCATTATTTTATGAAAAGAGACCACCGTTAAAATTACTCACCAAGAAAGGAGAAATAAGAATAATGAACTCCATAAAACAAGAACGTTGGTTTCAACAAACAGGAAACACAACAATAACTTCAATATTTCAATTGAAAATAATACTAAATATATTTTACCAAAAAATAGCAGAATACAGAAACAAATTCATGAGTAAGATAGATAAAAACCAAAAGGCTCATCCATGGTGGAATGAAGATATAAACATAAAAAGAAAACAACTACGTGCATTAAGGAGGCAATACCAAAGATGTAAAAATCCAGTATTAAGAAACACTTTTAAAAATGCTTATTTCGAATTCCTAAAAGAATATAAAACAATGATTTCAAATGCGAAAAAAAAATCGTTTCAAAAGTTCTGTACAAATAATACAAAACAAAACACTTTCGGATTACCATATAAATTAGCTTTTGAAAAAATAAAACCACCAGTTATAATCCCACCTATTTTAAAAAAAACGGATCTTTCACCACAAACTTAGAAGAATCTATCACAGAAATCATGACATGTTTATTTCAAAAGGATGACTCACAAAACGACTCAAATGAACAAGCAAATATCAGGTTACACATCATTGAGGAACCAAATGAACCTGATGACTTAAAATTTAATAAGAATGAAGTTGAAGATATATTACAAAAATTAAAACCTAAAAGTGCACCCGGCCTAGACAATATTACAACTACTCTAATAAAATCGATTTACACTTTACACCCCAATTTTGTATTAAACATATTTAATAGTGCTTTAAAATATGGATATTTTCCTACAGAATGGAAAAATGCAAAACTAATTTTACTTAATAAACCAGATAAACCTTCAAATAACCCTCGTTCATATAGGCCTATATGTCTTAATTCAATTTTTGGTAAAATTTTAGAACGGTTATTAAACTCTAGGCTATATCATTTTCTATATAAAAATAAATTATTTCACCCAAATCAATTCGGCTTCACTCATAATAAATCTGCAATCAATGCATTATATCAACTTAAAAATATACTTATAGAAAATAAAAATGCAAACACACATTCTGTTTTAATATCTTTAGATTATCAAGGTGCATTCGACTCTTTATGGTATCCTTTTGTACTTAGTTACTTAAAAGAACATAAATGCCCATCAAATCTATATAAATTACTAAAATCTTTTTTTCATAACAGATCTTTAACATATGCTTCCTCAGTAGTAGAAAGGAGTCAAACATTAGAAATAGGATGCCCACAAGGATCACCAATAAGCCCATTACTCTGGAATATATTAATATCAGGCCTCTTAAATCTAAAATTACCATATCCAACTCACATACAAGCATATGCAGATGACACGATATTAGTTATTACTGGAAAAACAAGACGAGAAATTGAAACAATAGCAAATATAACTTTAGAAATAATTTCTCAATGGTCCACCGAACATCGTCTGAATTTAAATTATTCAAAATGTTACTGTATGTTAATTGCAGCAGGTAAACGCCTTTCCCAAGGAAGACCGCCTACAGTAAGGATTAATAACCATAACCTGAAATATGTAACCACATTACGATTATTAGGGGTTGTCTTTGATGTAAACCTATCCTTTATACCACACATAGAATATCTTAGAGAAAAAATATTAAAACATACATTAAAAATGACAACTTTTGCCAAAATACATTGGGGAATAAATCAAAAACAACAAAAAGAATTATATTTGAGGTGCATAGAAAGATATATAGTTTATGGTGCCAGTATATGGTGGAGAGAAACCCATAACACACATTTATTAAGAAAAGTAATTTCGCTACAACGGATACCTCTCTTAAACATCGCGCGAGCATACAATACATCCAGTAATCTCAGTCTTCCCATATTATGCAACATCCCACCAATACATATTACACTAAAAAAAGAAGTTAAACAATTTTTAATTTTCCAAGAAAATAAAGAAATAGAATGTAATAACCAATTATATAGTAAACAGAATACTGAATACATGTACGATCGCTGGATTTTACATCCCTCAAAAAAATTTAAAATAGAATTCCAACAAAACACAACCGTTTCCTGCAACCTACATATATATACAGATGGTTCTTTTTCTCCAAATAAAGTCGGTGCAGCATTTGTGGCCATATTACCAACAGGGACAATAGAAAAGGTATCACAATTTAAACTTCCCAATTATGCAACCATATATGATGCAGAAAGAATAGCATTCGAAGAAGCATTAAAGTATATATTAATTAATAAAAGCAATTCGGAAAGAATAGCCATACATACAGATAGTCTTTAACTCCTTCAAAATCTCGCGAACATCCAAACAAAAACCGAAACCATACATAGATTAAAACAATTAATAATACAAATACAAAATAAAAATACCATACATTTTTTCTATGTGAAGGCTCATGCAGGTGATGAAGGGAATGATCTGGCAGACCACTACGCGAAATTAGCACACTTTAATGGAAGAATAGTTTCTTGTCTTTATTCACAAAAAACCGTTAAAAAAGAATTAAATAAAGAAGTAAGGAGGGAATGGGATGATGAGTGGAAAAGATTGGGCAGAGAAAAAGAACTATTTACATGGATTCCCACTGTATACAACATACCGGAAATGTTCCCATCTTCACATCTTTTAACACAAATTATGACCGGGCATGGAAGATTTCCTTTTTATCTTTTTAGATTTAAAATAACGAATACTAATAATTGCTTTTGCGGACTTCCGACCGCTAATTTCGAACATTATCTAACTACCTGCCCTTGGACATTGACTTTCCGTAACGAATTAAACAAACTTAAATATACCGTATTCGATAATGCTACGAAATGGTCAATTTTGTCGAATGTCAAAGCCATAAAGGTTATGGAGCGGATGATGATGTTTATTCAGGAAGAGGTAGTAACCTAATTAAACACCAAAAAGGCGTTCAACAGAAAACAGCAGACAACAGGGAATGCAAGATGATGGCTGACAGGGAGGTGGCTTGGTTGACGGTTCATGGCGCGCCTTCCCTTATGGGTTGGTGGGGGGCTACTTGGTGCGCCACCCAGACCAAGAGTCGCCCGGTTTGGCGGATAAATATCTTGCGAACCCGCAGAGAAACCTGAAACCAAAAGGAAAACCTAATTAGAAACAAAGTTGTGGCGTACCATCCCTAAAAAGGTGGTAGGGGGCTACCTGGTGTGCCATCCAGACCAGGAGTCGCCCGGTCCGGCGGATGAAAATCTTCCGGACTCGCACGAAAAACCTTAAACAAAATTGCTGCTTTCAATTGAATTGAATGGGAAACATTCCTGCAACCTACAATTCAACATATTCTTCTAATTCTAACATCAACCCGCTAAGATACATCGAACCTTGCTGGCCACACATAAAAAGAAAGAAGAAAACATTACAATACTTAATTAAAAAAAAAAAAAACAATGTAAAGGGACAGATGGTGGATAATTCGATATGAGATATAAAATTTACAAGCCAGTAAATGTAACCCTTAACATTCTTTTTACAAAAAGAAAAAAAAATATATAACTTAACATTCTCCATGTTTCCAAATAGAAGAAAAAATGTAAATATGTAAATAATGTACAAATGTGTATACTGGGAGATCATGTGGATGGCCTGAATTCATAAACTAAGTATGAAAATAGAGTATACCCATCAAAACGGATCATTCTAAACTCATTGATGCAAGTGCTTTCACAAGTGTTACTGCCATATTCTCAAAATAACACATCTTTTAATGTCGTTATTTTGACCTTTAAAACCACTATTTCCCTAATTATCCTTGTACCCACCTTACATCAGTACATTATTGATAGAAATGACAAAATAATAAATATAGTTGAAAAAAAAATTTTTTTTTTCTAAATTATATATTCTTAGCTTATCGTAATAAATACTCCACCGAAAGTAACCACTCAAACACTAGCATAATCTGTTTTCACACACATCGCTAATTTTATTTCTCTACATTCGCACCATGTAAATAGCTGTACATAACCAATACGGACTTCACATAATAATTATTTCCTACTAACAAAGCATAGATTTCAAAATTATTCAAATTGTTTTGTGGCGCAATCTAGACAATATTCTACACTATAGTTACCCCACAACTTGACATCACACACCATTATAATTGTATATTTGTATTGTCTTATTCTCTCTCTATATACAGATATTTAGATCCTTTCTTTTTGCATTTATTTATTAGCGTTAACACTGATTCACCAATTATAACTATAAAACCACTTCTTATCTTGAAACACTCAATCAAAAATCAATTCACTGTACAAAACAAGCGAGAGCCTGGCGGTCCGGATATTCCGGTCACTGGGCTTGAATAAGGCTTTCTCAAAACATATTACTTAAAACTTTTTCAAAATTTCATTAGTGATAAAATTATTTGACCAAACCATTTTTCGATTAGCTTTAAGC
>NW_024610108.1:3070000-3077500 GCF_016920785.2 Ixodes scapularis | reverse complement strand
TGCCTTCGGCCTACTCAGCGTGGACGTCGTTTCTGTCCTGTGACCTGCTGCTCAGTGCTCAGTGCTCAGTGCTGTGCTTGTGCAAGGCCTCTGGTGTGGGTGCCGTGTCCTACGTATCGCCCAACTAGGTTCTACTTGTGCCCCTTATTAATTCATTAATATGTGTCGTGTGTGTGTGTGCTCTTCGAGCAGTTTCCGTTCTTGTGCCGTCCGTCCAGTGAAAGGATTTTTTTATTTTTTTTTATTAAGTTACGGCGCTTGTTTTCGTGCAGCTCTACGTGGTCGTGTCCTCGTACGCAGTGGTGTGTTTGTGGAAAGTCTCTCGTTGTGTTGTGTTGTGCAGTGCAGTGCAGTGCAGTGCAGTGCAGTGCAGTGCTGTGCGTCCGCCAAAGCCTCTGGATAAAAGAAAAAAAAATATATAAATATATATATATATATAAATACACATTTTTTTTCTAATTTTTTTTTAAATTAATTTTACATGTGGTAAGTATGCATGACTTATACCATCCTTTGTATTGATTTATTTGGGTCGTGTCTTTTTTTTTCCACATTATTAGCCTTCTTGTTCTCCTCCTCCTCCTCCTGCTTATCATTATTGTAGAAATGTTTTCCTTTTTCTTTTTTTCCTCTTTCTTTCTAAGCTTTTAGTTTCCACCAGAGTGTCGAACCGAATTTTTTATTGGTTTGCTTCGATTTGCGGGAGCACAAAAGTAATGTAGGACATTAAAATAGCACAACAAATAGAAGAACAAGAGGTATACAGGACAGGCGCTGATGTTGAACTAGTTTCATTCAGGAAAAGTGAACATGTATATACACACGACAGGCAAAGCAGCACATATTCTTAAGGGTAGAAGATATTTGAGCTGGGATGCTGGTGTCTCCCAGCACGATCAAACCATCCGGGGCTATTGCCGCCTTCTCGGCTGCCCTCGGCACTTATCGTGAATAAAAGCTATATATGTATGTTTACTTTTCCTGGATAAAGCTAGTTTAAAGTGAGTGCCTGTCCTGTATACTCCTTGTCCTCGTCTTTTTTGCGCTATTTTATATATTTTACTAAGATGAACCAACAGCGTACCGTATTAAAAAGAAAAAGAAGAAGCTAAAGTGATATTATATTTACCTGGTGCTTCTTTTCGTAATAGGCACTATTTCAAGAGTGCAAACGGGTATCTTTCCATTCATTTGTAGGGTTCGCTTATTTTCAGGTGCCGAGAAATAAATTGCTTTATTTAAATTTGATGGAGCAGTAAATGACAAGCTACATACATATCTCTTTCCTTGTTTTTTTTTTTTTTTGTGTTATATTTTAGCCTGAATTTAAAAGTTATCAGTCTGTTGGGTCGCCTAAAATACAGGTGATTGGCATTTGAGGTTTTTTTTCTTTACAAGATAATGGTTGATTCAATTTAGCAAGTAAGCATCAATTGTGCTACTTTTTTTTTCCTTGATCTTAAATAGAGCTAAGCAATCAACTCGACATGACGGCTACTTAATTTGTCGCTTTCTTACCACCTGTTTTCCGAAACTGTGTGCTTTCTTTTCGTCGTCATCGACTTTGGGCTGCCGCTCCAAGTCCATAGAGCCTTTTTTTTTTCAGCTATCCCTGCCGTACACCCTTGTACTTCTATTGATCGTCAGACTAATAGACAGTTATATTTTCTTCCGTACAGTTCCAAGTTGGCGGGTCAGTTTCGGTTCGGCTGAAACTAACTCCTCGGTTCCGGTTTTTCGTTCGCTTCGGTTTTCGGTTCGACACTCTGGTCTTCACCGTGCATGGCAACCCCCCCCCTTCCTTCCTTCCTTCCTTCCCTCCCTCCCTCCCTCCCTCCCTCCCTCTCTCCCCTCTTCTCCTCCCTGCAAGAAAACAAACTGTCGTTTCGAAATGTTTTCTTACTTGAACTGTGAAGGTTTTCAGGTGCATTTCCTTTCCTCCTTTATTGAGCGCACAATTCTAGAGTGGAACTTCCCTTCTGACATTGCAATAAAGTTTCCTGCACAAGGAAGAAAAACCTGCCATTTGACCTCCCTTGTGTGTGCAAAGTGTCAATGTTCCTATATTATGCTTGAACATGGTCTTTTTGTCTTCCTATTTGTCGCAGAAATCATGTATGTGTATGTATGTATGTATATATATATATATATATATATATATATACCAATATCGCACTTTATGGATTAATCTTGCACGACCTGTGAAAACCACGTATCTCTGGCTTTCCTCACGTTCGATTTTCGAGCAATTTCTGAAGCTAGCTTGGGGAGATTGATTTCGCTCGCACACAATTCGAGGCGCGAGGACGGGCATGTACGAACGTCTACGTAGTCGGGACGGTAAACAAAACTTACACAAATTAAAATCCTGCGCAGATAATAAAAAAAGAGCAACAAAAAAGTATAGGCGTCTTTCTTTACTAATTTCTTTTTTTTTTTTTTTTTTAGGATTGTAAGCGGACGGGCTTCTTAAACGATACCAAAAAGCGAGACACAATTTGACAAACGGGTCACGTCACAAGAAAGAAAATCCCACATCCTCAAGCGTGTAAAAAATGCACGCAATATCTACAGTACTGGAATTAGAAGCGCTGCCAATCTCGCGTGCACTAGCCCAAATCGCGTTGCTCCCGCTCACGTCAAAGCGACACAGACCTCGTCGGAAAGGTACGCTTTCTGACGCGGTCAACCGGTAAAAACACTATATATTGTAAAATTCTGTACTTTGGACGTGATTAATTCAGACTGCTTTGCGGCTAACTAAGCGCGCGTTCCTTCCCAATGAAACGAAAGAGCGAGATTAGAAATAGAGGAAATAATTCCCGTGAAAAGAAAGAAATTCGTCTCTTATTGAGCTTGGCAGTAAAGCACGCGACATCTCCAGTATTCCGTTTGAAAGCGTTGTCCATGGCAAGTGCAGTAGTGTACAGTGTTCGGCTCTCGCCCAGTTGAAAGCGCCAGAAAGCCCGTGTCGCCTCGCGACACGGGTAACCGCTAGAAAACACGCACATTTTAAAGTCGCGTGATTTGCACTTGATTCCTCGGAAGTACTTTGTGGGAGACGAAGCGGGCGTTCCATGCCAAGGACACGGAAAAGAGAGATTAGAAATAGAGCGAACAATTCGCGTGAAAACAATAATATTTGTCTCCTATCAAACTTGCCAGAAAAGTAAGCGGGATTTCCAGTATTCCGTTTGAAAGCGCTGCCCGTCGCAAGTGCAGTAGTGTACAGTGTTCGGCTCTCGCCCAGTTGAAAACGCCAGAAAGCCCGTGTCGCCTCGCGACACGGGTAACCGCTAGAAAACACGCACATTTTAAAGTCGCGTGATTTGCACTTGATTCCTCGGAAGTACTTTGTGGGAGACGAAGCGGGCGTTCTACGCCAAGGACACGGAAGAGAGAGATTAGAAATAGAGCGAACAATTCGCGTGAAAAGAATATTTGTCTCCTATCAAACTTGCCAGAAAAGTAAGCGAGATTTCCAGTATTCCGTTTGAAAGCGCTGCCCGTCGCAAGTGCAGTAGGGTAAATTGTTCGGCTCTCGCCCAGTTGAAAGCGCCAGAAAGCCCGTGTCGCAAAGCGACACGGGTAACCGCTAGAAAACACGCATCTTTTTCTTTTGTTAATCCCGTGCTTCTCACTTCGTTCCTTGAGAGGACTTTGTCGGAAACTAAGTGGCGGGGCCTTCCAAACGAAACCAATGGTAGAAACAATGAAGTGAGCAAAGAAGAGTAGTGTAAAGAAAGAAAATTGCCTATTATGAAGCCTGCCGTAAACACGCGCGATACCGCGAGCATTCGGATTAAAAGCAGTGACAATCTCACTTACTATAGCGCTCATTGTTCGGCTCTGACACAATTCAAAACGCATGAAACGCCCCGTGTAAATATTGGTTTACTTTGTAATAACAAAGTCGATAAACTTTCTGTTGACCATGTTAACATGAACTGAAAGTCGAAAAGAAGTAATCAGAGTCAAGCAGGGGTCAGCACGTTTTTAATAAAAAGCGAGAAATAATTTTTTTTATAGGGGTAGGATGTATGTACGTATGTATGTATGTATATATAGAGGCACACAGGAAAAAAGAACATTTATATATATATATATACACACAAACATACATACATACATACATACATATATATATATATATATATATATATATATATATATATAAGGAGAGAGAGGGGAAAAAATAAGAAAGAAAGAAGGACAAATAAATGATACTGAATAACGAGGAGCCACATGAGTGAGAGACAGTAAGTCAGTCAGTCAGTCACCGAAACTGATAACCACAAACTATGTACAGAATGCTCTTGAAGGATCTTTATACTTATCGGTGCTATTATGTGGAGGTGGGGTCTGTCGAGCGTTCGATTGGTGCGAGCGGCGTCTGACGACGTCGCCGACGCCTTTCGTCGCCGTCTCGGCCGCTGCCTCCGCCGCATGGTCGTTACAGCAAGGTACCTGCGGTCTCTGGCGTCTGCCGTTGGGGTCGGTTCTCGGGTGCACCTGTGTCTTGAAAACGAATGCGAGAGGAGGGTGTTTCGGAGCGTCCGCGCTAACCGAACGGTGTGAAATGACGAGTGCGTTCTGACCGAAGGCCGGGGTGCGTCCTCGCGTCCTCACGGGACCTGAAAGCTCGGCAACGCTGCGAAGGCGTCGTCAATGATTTTTTTGGCGTACGACTTTCTGTTGCTACGACGAGAAAGAAATTTATGCGCTTCTTGCCGCGTCGGTACCGACCTCGGTCGGGGATATTCCGGCTGCGCGCTCGAACGTGCTTCATTTCTTCTTGGATTTGGAGGTAATTCCTAAGCGTTGTGTGTGTTTGCGGTTCGTAAGGGGCGCCTGACGGTGGCCCCGCGTCCGCGCGTTGGTAGGGTTTGGGGCGACCCACCACGAAAAGATTACCTGGTTGATCCTGCCAGTAGTCATATGCTTGTCTCAAAGATTAAGCCATGCATGTCTAAGTACATGCCGAAACAAGGCGAAACCGCGAATGGCTCATTAAATCAGTTATGGTTCCTTAGATCGTTTCTTCCTACTTGGATACCTGTGGCAATTCTAGAGCTAATACATGCAGTGAGCCCGAAGCCCCTCGGGGCGACGGGTGCTTTTATTAGACCAAGATCAATCGGGCTTCGGTCCGTTTTGTGTGGTGACTCTGGATAACTTTGTGCTGATCGCACGGCCACGAGCCGGCGACGTTTCTTTCAAGTGTCTGCCTTATCAACTGTCGATGGTAGGTTATGCGCCTACCATGGTTGTTACGGGTAACGGAGAATCAGGGTTCGATTCCGGAGAGGGAGCCTGAGAAACGGCTACCACATCCAAGGAAGGCAGCAGGCGCGCAAATTACCCACTCCCGGCACGGGGAGGTAGTGACGAAAAATAACAATACGGGACTCTTTTGAGGCCCCGTAATTGAAATGAGTACACTCTAAATCCTTTAACGAGGATCCATTGGAGGGCAAGTCTGGTGCCAGCAGCCGCGGTAATTCCAGCTCCAATAGCGTATACTAAAGTTGCTGCGGTTAAAAAGCTCGTAGTTGGATCTCAGTTACAGGCGGGAAGTGCGTGGACACCACGTTACGGCCCGTGCTGAACATCATGCCTGTCGTGGCTTGGTTCCCTTCATCAGGTGCCTTGCTTTGGCCGGCGCGTTTACTTTGAAAAAATTAGAGTGCTCAACGCAGGCGATTCGCCTGAATAACAGTGCATGGAATAATAGAACAAGATCCTGTTTCTGTTCTGTTGGTTTTTGGAATACAGGATAATGATTAAGAGGGACAGACGGGGGCATTCGTATTGCGGCGCTAGAGGTGAAATTCTTGGACCGTCGCAAGACGAACTACTGCGAAAGCATTTGCCAAGAATGTTTTCATTGATCAAGAACGAAAGTTAGAGGTTCGAAGGCGATCAGATACCGCCCTAGTTCTAACCATAAACGATGCCAACCAGCGATCTGCCTGAGTTACTCAAATGACTCGGCGGGCAGCTTCCGGGAAACCAAAGTATTTGGGTTCCGGGGGAAGTATGGTTGCAAAGCTGAAACTTAAAGGAATTGACGGAAGGGCACCACCAGGAGTGGAGCCTGCGGCTTAATTTGACTCAACACGGGAAAACTTACCCGGCCCGGACACTGGGAGGATTGACAGATTGAGAGCTCTTTCTTGATTCGGTGGATGGTGGTGCATGGCCGTTCTTAGTTGGTGGAGCGATTTGTCTGGTTAATTCCGATAACGAACGAGACTCTAGCCTATTAAATAGGTGCGTGGTTCTCTGCACCTTGCACCCTTCTTAGAGGGACAAGCGGCTCCTAGCCGCACGAAACAGAGCAATAACAGGTCTGTGATGCCCTTAGATGTCCGGGGCCGCACGCGCGCTACACTGAAGGAAGCAGCGTGTTTTTATCCCTGTCTGTAAAGACTGGGTAACCCGTGGAACCTCCTTCGTGATTGGGATAGGGGCTTGCAATTGTTCCCCTTGAACGAGGAATTCCCAGTAAGCGCGAGTCATAAGCTCGCGTTGATTACGTCCCTGCCCTTTGTACACACCGCCCGTCGCTACTACCGATTGAATGATTTAGTGAGGTCTTCGGACCGATACCCGGAGCGGCCTTTCGGTTGCGCCGGTGTGTTGGAAAGATGACCAAACTTGATCATTTAGAGGAAGTAAAAGTCGTAACAAGGTTTCCGTAGGTGAACCTGCGGAAGGATCATTACCGGATGTTATTTTGCATCGTTTTGTCTTCTTCCTCTTGTACGGGGAATGGACTCGATGTGCGAATTTATCTGGCGCCGATCCCGACCAAGCTTGGATGCCGTCGGGACGGCACAAAAAAAAAACTGTGGTTCGGATGTGCCTTTTTCTTTGGGTGGCCTCCGTTCCTTTCGATGATGCGCCCAGCGGGATCCCTCTGCTGCCTCGATTGAGAGGAGATTTCAAGTGCACCGGGACAATCCGCGGGTTACAAAAGGCGCATCGCCCCCTTTTTCGTCTCTTCTCGAGGATCGCCCTTTTGTTTTGATTAACGAAGAGGCGTTTGAGAAGAAGCTTTTTTTTTGCGCTTTCGAGATGGCATGGGATGTGCCGGGCGCGAAAAAAAACAACAACTTGTGTTTTGTCGTACTGATTGAAAAATCCAAACACATTGACACGACTCTAAGCGGTGGATCACTCGGTTCTCGGGTCGATGAAGAACGCAGCCAGCTGCGAGACTTGGTGTGAATTGCAGGACACACTGAGCACTTACTCTTTGAACGCACATTGCGGCCTCGGGCCTTCCCGTGGCTTCGTCTGTGTGAGGGTCGGATCATATATCAAGAGAGGAGAATTTGTTTTCTACCTCGTTTTGACTGTGTCGGATCGAGGGCAGCACGCAGTTTTATGCTTTCTTGCGTTGCGTTTTCTTTGAGCAAATGCACGAGTGGTGCGATTGCACGCGTGCGCTTAACCAGTCCTCCTCCTCCTACGAGTTTTTATCGAACACTGCAT
>NW_024610108.1:3062500-3067500 GCF_016920785.2 Ixodes scapularis | reverse complement strand
ACGGAGATTGGTCCTTCGGGGCCCAGTGCGGTAACGCAAACCAGCTCGGAGACGCCGATGCGAGCCCCGGGAAGAGTTTTCTTTTCTCTGTAAGGAGATCGAGTCCCTGGAATGGGTTCGCCCCGAGATAGGGATGGTGGCTCCGTAGAGCAGTGCGGTTCTTGCGCTGTCCTGTGCGCTCGCGTCGGCCCTTGAAAATCCGAGTGAGGGAGTGTGATTTTCGTGCCGGACCGTACCCACATCCGCAGCAGGTCTCCAAGGTGAACAGCCTCTAGTCGATGGACCAATGTAGGTAAGGGAAGTCGGCAAAACGGATCCGTAACCTTGGGATAAGGATTGGCTCTGAGGACTGAGCCGGTCGGGCTGGGGACCTGAAGCAGGAACGGCACTGCACCGGGACTGGGCGGGGCTCGCCGTTCACGCGGCGCGGCCAAGCCCGGACCAGCGTCGGGACCTTCCTGTGGAAAGCCTCAGCTGCGCGGCGTCTGAGGGCTTCGTGCCCAAAGTGCTATGCTTCGGCCGGCAAAAAACAGTCAACTCAGAACTGGCACGGACCGGGGGAATCCGACTGTCTAATTAAAACAAAGCATTGCGATGGCCGCTGGTCGGTGTTGACGCAATGTGATTTCTGCCCAGTGCTCTGAATGTCAACGTGAAGAGATTCATCAAAGCGCGGGTAAACGGCGGGATTAACTATAAGTCAATCGCAGTGCAACTGTCCAAGGAGAGTCGGAACGCTCTGTCACCCCTTTGTCGGGGGACACCCGGTCGACGATGTGGGTATCAGAGACCGGGGTGGACCGACAATCCTTGCCACATAAAGCGGCAACAGTTTGGACGGCGGAACAACGAGGAAATGGTGGCCAAGAAAGTGCGCACTCTGCAAATGCAGATGCATCAGCACTAGTCGCAGCCCTCCAGGATGATGAAGAGGCTCCTCTGGGAGAAAGCAGAAATGCCACCCAGACTCAGCAGTCTACAACCCCATGTGCTACACCCTTCGAGTGCTCCGATTGTGGTCGGGCATTCAAGACGAAAGCGGGACGCACACTACATTCCAAGGCACGCCACCCAGTGGAAGCCAATGCGGAGGTAGTGGTGGAGCGAGTAAAGCCCCGTTGGGAAGTTGAGGAGCGATACCTACTCGCTAAGCGAGAGGTAGAACTCCGACGCGCGGGGTCCAGGTTCTTGAATGTGGACCTGCGCAACTCGTTCCCAGCACGAACGCTGGAGTCGATAAAAGGACAAAGAAAGAAGGATGAGTACAAACAGCTGGTGCAGCGCCTGACTCAGGAGACAGTACCAGCTGGGGGCGTGACAGACGCTGAGGAAAAAGAGGAAGACCCCCGACCGACCGGAAGTGCCCAAGGCACCGAGGGGGAGTCGGCAATCCTTGAACACCTAAAGAAACTCATCCAGAAACCATGCCCTCGGAAATTCCAGTCTGACATACTGTGGGACATTGCCAAACAGGCCAGTGAAGGGGTGGTTGTGTCGGCCAAACTCGACGACTATCTCCGGCACGTCTTCGTGTGTGACAAGGGTCCAAGTCATGGTCGCGCTGGGGACCGTCAGGCAAAGGGGCCGACGAGTCGCCGGAAAAGAAAGAGACGGGAATACGCCAGGATGCAGGAGTTCTTCCGGAAACGGCAGGGCGACTGCGCCCGGGGGGTCTTGGATGGCACTCCGGAAGTCCTGGTCGAGGACCCAGCCCATTTGCTTGCACAGTAAGAGGAAGTCATGTGTCCATCTGGGCACGAGATGGCTACTCCTACTACTGCAGTAATGCAGGAGGAGGGAACCTCGGAAGCAAAGGTAAATCTCTTCTATCCGGTGACATCGCGGGAGGTGACGAGTAATCTGCCACCCGTGAAGTCGGCCCCTGGGCCTGACGGGTTCACCGCGCGACTGTTGAGGACGGTTCCCAACACCACACTCGAGGTCATCATGAACCTAATGGCTCTGGTGAAACGCGTGCCGACGTCGCTGAGAGGAGCGCGCACGACCTTCATTCCAAAGAAGTCCCCAGCCAAGTGCTACTCGGACTTTCGCCCCATAACGGTCTCCAGCGTGCTGCTGAGACTGTATCACAGGATCCTGGCGAAGCGACTGATCAACGAACTGGATTTCGACTACAGGCAGCGAGCTTTCACTCCTGTAGACGGATGCGCAGAAAACGTCTACCTGTTGGCCTCCGTTCTGGAGGACGCCAAGCAAAAGCTCCGGCCGCTGCACATGGCAAGCCTGGACCTGTCCAAGGCTTTCGACTGGGTGACGACAGAAGCGGTCCTCAGGGGTGCTCGCCGAGCCGGACTCGATCAGGGGTTCCTCGACTATCTACAGGATCTGTACGAGGACTCCTGGACCAAACTGACACTAGAGGGTTCATCCAGAGTGGTACACCCCACAGTCGGCGTGAGGCAGGGAGATCCGCTCTCCCCACTTCTCTTCAACCTCGTGGTGGACGAATTCCTCCAAACACTGGACCCTGGTATTGGGTACAGCTCCGACCAGCTGCAACTGGATGGGATGGCTTTTGCGGACGACCTGATAGTCTTCGCATCCACCCCGGAAGGTCTGCAGAGGAGATTGGACAGCCTGCACTCATTCGTGGGTGCACGGGGGCTGGCAATTAATGCGGAGAAGTCGTTCACCGTCTCGATAGTGCCCTCGGGCCGCGAGAAGAGGACGAAGGTTGTGACGACAGGCAACTTTTCGGTGTCGGGGATTCCCCTCCCCGCATGCGGAATAGAGGCCAGGTGGAAGTACCTCGGGGTGGAGTTCTCTCCCAACGGAAGAAACGTCCCGTTGACCAAAGACGTTGGTTGGTTGGTTGGTTGATTTGGTGTTTATGGCGCAAAAGCTACTAAGGCCATAGAGCGCCAAAAACGGGACTATTGCTGGAAAAGGTTTGGAGAGAAAAAAGAGGCTTTAGTAGCCAGTGATCAGATAAAAGATGGTAATGGGGTACCAAAAGGTAAAAGGGTGATGGGCATGATTTGTAAATTAAGAAAGCTACAATCGGTGTAGAAGGCCGATACTATCTAAAAATTTGAAAACATTAGTATGTGTCACAAGTGAATCATCACTTAAGAGCAGAGCTGGGTGTAGTGGGACTTGTTCTTCATACAGTTGCGAAAAATACAAAAGCCGTTCTTCATGATAAGCGGGACATTCAACTAGAATATAAAGAATGCTTAAGGCATTGTCACACTGCTCACAAGTGGGGGCATCTTCCCCACGAAGGAGGTAGCCATGAGTCAGATGAGTGTGACCAATCCTGAGCCGGCAAAGGACAACCTCAAAAAAGCGTTCCTGGTGGCGTGCACTCTGCCATTCGCTCAAAAGAGGTTTGATCATGTGCAACTTGTTGCCGATTTCTTGGTCCCATTCAGCCTGCCATTTGCACTTAACGTGATGCCTGAGAAGGCCTTTGTAGTCTGTATAAGGAATGCTGTGGAGGTCAACTGTTCGTTTTATACAAGTACTTGCTGCGCGATCTGCTGCCTCATTGCCCGGAATGCCCACGTGGCTGGGAATCCAGCAAAATACAATCTCGTATCCCTGTCTTGAGGCAGCAACAACCTTATTTCGCAGTTCAAGGAGCAGGAAGTGCTTGAGGGGTGTTAATGAAGACAGTGCATGCAATGCACTGAGGGAGTCAGTGTATACGATGGAGCGAGAGAGTTTTTTATCAAGTATGAAGCCTATAGTAAGAAGCAGACCGTAGAGCTCTGCAGTAAAAATAGAAGCAGAGGAGTTGATTCGCCTAACAAGTTGAACTGTTGGGCCAATCATGGAACACCCAGCAGCAGATTCCGTCTTCGTACCATCTGTGTACAAGCTTACATATTCGGAATACTGACTTTGCAGTGCTAAGAATTCCTGAAGAAACACACCATTAGGAGTGTCAGCTTTCTTGTATCGCGTGAGTGAAAGGTCACACTTAATGACAGGGTGCTCCCATGGTGCTCCCGCAACAGCAGACTGCACTACTGGGGGCCTCCAATCGAGTCCCATGTTCTCACTGGCCCTTTTCAATCTCAAAGAGAAGGGAGGCACAATTGTGGCTTTGTTTTGAAACACCCTTTCAGAGCGCATGTCTTCCACGGCCATTCGCGCAGGGTGATCAGAAATGGACCTGACTCTCAGGGAATACATAAAGCCCAGTGAAAATCTTCTCTTCTCAAGAGACAGCTCGTTGGCCTCTGCATACAGACTTGGCACAGGAGACGTGCGAAAGGCACCCGTCGCCAATCGCAACCCAAGATGATGAATAGGGTCGAGCATTTTTAGAATGGAAGGCCTAGCTGAACCGTAAACAATACTGCCATAGTCCAGTCGTGATCGCACTATCGAGCGATATATCCTCAAAAGGCACGTCCGGTCAGAACCCCAAGATCGGTGGGACAGGACTTTAAGAATATTAAGTGATTTGTGAGCTTTTAATCTTAGATTCTTAATATGGGCACCAAAGGTTAGTTTGCTGTCAAATGTAAGACCCAGAAACTTGTGCTCAGGCTTCACAGAAACTGTGGAATTGTTTAGTGTAAGAACAGGTTCTGGAAGTAGTCCGCGTTTCCGAGAAAAGCACACACAAACTGTTTTATCTGAGGAAAACTTAAACCCATTTTGATTGGCCCAGGTTGATAGCTTATTGATAGTTAGCTGAATTCGTCGCTCACACAGTGACAGATTGCAAGCAAAGACGTGGCCAGTATGCTGGAGATGTGGCAAAAGCCCCTTTGAAACCCCAGCAGAGACTGGTAATTCTCCGCTTCTACCTCATACCCCGACTCTACCACAGGTTGGTACTCGGACGCTGGAACAGAAAGCTTTTGAAACGGCTGGACGTCCAGATCCGAGATGCGGTGCGCAAGTGGATGGCGCTACCGCACGACACGCCCCTTGGATACTATCACGCTCCCGTTGCTGAGGGAGGGTTAGGGGTTGGTTCCTTCAGCACTGCTATCCCCTGGATGCAGGTTCAAAGGCTCTCT
>NW_024610108.1:3042500-3057500 GCF_016920785.2 Ixodes scapularis | reverse complement strand
CCGCCCGCCCTCCGTGCTTTCCGAAGGTGAGCGCATGGTTTCGCTTTGCAGTGCGCGCTCTGCAGCGTGGTGTTGTGGCGTGGTTCCGGTGAAAGTGCCTGTGGGTGACCTCGCGTGCGTCCGTAATTCCCTGCCTTCGGCCTACTCAGCGTGGACGTCATTTCTGTCCTGTGACCTGCTGCTCAGTGCTCAGTGCTCAGTGCTGTGCTTGTGCAAGGCCTCTGGTGTGGGTGCCGTGTCCTACGTATCGCCCAACTAGGTTCTACTTGTGCCCCTTATTAATTCATTAATATGTGTCGTGTGTGTGTGTGCTCTTTTAGCAGTTTCCGTTCTTGTGCCGTCCGTCCAATGAAAGGATTTTTTTATTTTTTTTATTAAGTTACGGCGCTTGTTTTCGTGCAGCTCCACGTGGTCGTGTCCTCGTACGCAGTGGTGTGTTTGTGGAAAGTCTCTCGTTGTGTTGTGTTGTGCAGTGCAGTGCAGTGCAGTGCAGTGCAGTGCAGTGCTGTGCGTGCACCAAAGCCTCTGGATAAAAGAAAAAAAAAATATATATATATAAATACACATTTTTTTTCTAATTTTTTTTTTAATTAATTTTACATGTGGTAAGTATGCATGACTTATACCATCCTTTGTATTGATTTATTTGGGTCGTGTCTTTTTTTTCCACATTATTAGCCTTCTTGTTCTCCTCCTCCTCCTCCTGCTTATCATTATTGTAGAAATGTTTTCCTTTTTCTTTTTTTCCTCTTTCTTTCTAAGCTTTTAGTTTCCACCAGAGTGTCGAACCGAATTTTTTATTGGTTTGCTTCGATTTGCGGGAGCACAAAAGTAATGTAGGACATTAAAATAGCACAACAAATAGAAGAACAAGAGGTATACAGGACAGGCGCTGATGTTGAACTAGTTTCATTCAGGAAAAGTGAACATGTATATACACACGACAGGCAAAGCAGCACATATCCTTAAGGGTAGAAGATATTTGAGCTGGGATGCTGGTGTCTCCCAGCACGATCAAACCATCCGGGGCTATTGCCGCCTTCTCGGCTGCCCTCGGCACATATCGTGAATAAAAGCTATATATGTATGTTTACTTTTCCTGGATAAAACTAGTTGAAAGTGAGTGCCTGTCCTGTATACTCCTTGTCCTCGTCTTTTTTGCGCTATTTTATATATTTTACTAAGATGAACCAACAGCGTACCGTATTAAAAAGAAAAAGAAGAAGCTAAAGTGATATTATATTTACCTGGTGCTTCTTTTCGTAATAGGCACTATTTCAAGAGTGCAAACGGGTATCTTTCCATTCATTTGTAGGGTTCGCTTATTTTCAGGTGCCGAGAAATAAATTGCTTTATTTAAATTTGATGGAGCAGTAAATGACAAGCTACATACATATCTGTCTTTCCTTGTTGTTGTTGTTTTTTTTGTGTTATATTTTAGCCTGAATTTAAAAGTTATCAGTCTGTTGGGTCGCCTAAAATACAGGTGATTGGCAATACAAGCAATCAACACGACATGACGGCTACTTAATTTGTCGCTTTCTTACCGCCTGTTTTCCGAAACTGTGTGCTTTCTTTTCGTCGTCATCGACTTTGGGCTGCCGCTCGAAGTCCATAGAGCCTTTTTTTTTTCAGCTATCCCTGCCGTACACCCTTGTACTTCTATTCATCGTCAGACTAATAGACAGTTATATTTTCTTCCGTACAGTTCCAAGTTGGCGGGTCAGTTTCGGTTCGGCTGAAACTAACTCCTCGGTTCCGGTTTTTCGTTCGCTTCGGTTTTCGGTTCGACACTCTGGTCTTCACCGTGCATGGCAACCCCCCCCCTTCCTTCCTTCCTTCCTTCCCTCCCTCCCTCCCTCCCTCCCTCCCTCCCTCTCTCCCCTCTTCTCCTCCCTGCAAGAAAACAAACTGTCGTTTCGAAATGTTTTCTTACTTGAACTGTGAAGGTTTTCAAGTGCATTTCCTTTCCTCCTTTATTGAGCGCACAATTCTAGAGTGGAACTTCCCTTCTGACATTGCAATAAAGTTTCCTGCACAAGGAAGAAAAACCTGCCATTTGACCTCCCTTGTGTGTGCAAAGTGTCAATGTTCCTATATTATGCTTGAACATGGTCTTTTTGTCTTCCTATTTGTCGCAGAAATCATGTATGTGTATGTATGTATGTATATATATATATATATATATATATATATACCAATATCGCACTTTATGCATTAATCTTGCACGACCTGTGAAAACCACGTATCTCTGGCTTTCCTCACGTTCGATTTTCGAGCAATTTCTGAAGCTAGCTTGGGGAGATTGATTTCGCTCGCACACAATTCGAGGCGCGAGGACGGGCATGTACGAACGCCTACGTAGTCGGGACGGTAAACAAAACTTACACAAATTAAAATCCTGCGCAGATAATAAAAGAAAGAGCAACAAAAAAGTATGGGCGTCTTTCTTTACTAATTTCTTTTTTTTTTTTTAGGATTGTAAGCGGACGGGCTTCTTAAACGATACCAAAAAGCGAGACACAATTTGACAAACGGGTTACGTCACAAGAAAGAAAATTCCACATCCTCAAGCGTGTAAAAAATGCACGCAATATCTACAGTACTGGAATTGGAAGCGCTGCCAATCTCGCGTGCACTAGCCCAAATCGCGTTGCTCCCGCTCACGTCAAAGCGACACAGACCTCGTCGGAAAGGTACGCTTTCTGACGCAGTCAACCGGTAAAAACACTATATATTGTAAAATTGTGTACTTTGGACGTGATTAATTCAGACTGCTTTGCGGCTAACTAAGCGCGCGTTCCTTCCCAATGAAACGAAAGAGCGAGATTAGAAATAGAGGAAATAATTCCCGTGAAAAGAAAGAAATTCGTCTCTTATTGAGCTTGGCAGTATAGCACGCGACATCTCCAGTATTCCGTTTGAAAGCGTTGTCCATGGCAAGTGCAGTAGTGTACAGTGTTCGGCTCTCGCCCAGTTGAAAGCGCCAGAAAGCCCGTGTCGCCTCGCGACACGGGTAACCGCTAGAAAACACGCACATTTTAAAGTCACGTGATTTGCACTTGATTCCTCGGAAGTACTTTGTGGGAGACGAAGCGGGCGTTCCATGCCAAGGACACGGAAGAGAGAGATTAGAAATAGAGCGAACAATTCGCGTGAAAAGAATAATATTTGTCTCATATCAAACTTGCCAGAAAAGTAAGCGAGATTTCCAGTATTCCGTTTGAAAGCGCTGCCCGTCGCAAGTGCAGTAGTGTACAGTGTTCGGCTCTCGCCCAGTTGAAAGCGCCAGAAAGCCCGTGTCGCCTCGCGACACGGGTAACCGCTAGAAAACACGCACATTTTAAAGTCGCGTGATTTGCACTTGATTCCTCGGAAGTACTTTGTGGGAGACGAAGCGGGCGTTCTATGCCAAGGACACGGAAGAGAGAGATTAGAAATAGAGCGAACAATTCGCGTGAAAAGAATAATATTTGTCTCCTATCAAACTTGCCAGAAAAGTAAGCGAGATTTCCAGTATTCCGTTTGAAAGCGCTGCCCGTCGCAAGTGCAGTAGGGTAAATTGTTCGGCTCTCGCCCAGTTGAAAGCGCCAGAAAGCCCGTGTCGCAAAGCGACACGGGTAACCGCTAGAAAACACGCATCTTTTTCTTTTGTTAATCCCGTGCTTCTCACTTCGTTCCTTGAGAGGACTTTGTCGGAAACTAAGTGGCGGGGCCTTCCAAACGAAACCAATGGTAGAAACAATGAAGTGAGCAAAGAAGAGTAGTGTAAAGAAAGAAAATTGCCTATTATGAAGCCTGCCGTAAACACGCGCGATACCGCGAGCATTCGGATTAAAAGCAGTGACAATCTCACTTACTATAGCGCTCATTGTTCGGCTCTGACACAATTCAAAACGCATGAAACGCCCCGTGTAAATATTGGTTTACTTTGTAATAACAAAGTCGATAAACTTTCTGTTGACCATGTTAACATGAACTGAAAGTCGAAAAGAAGTAATCAGAGTCAAGCAGGGGTCAGCACGTTTTTAATAAAAAGCGAGAAATAATTTTTTTTTATAGGGGTAGGATGTATGTACGTATGTATGTATGTATATATAGAGGCACACAGGAAAAAAAGAACATTTATATATATATATATACACACAAACATACATACATACATACATACATATATATATATATATATATATATAAGGAGAGAGAGAGGGGAAAAAATAAGAAAGAAAGAAGGACAAATAAATGATACTGAATAACGAGGAGCCACATGAGTGAGAGACAGTAAGTCAGTCAGTCAGTCACCGAAACTGATAACCACAAACTATGTACAGAATGCTCTTGAAGGATCTTCTTTATACTTATCGGTGCTATTATGTGGAGGTGGGGTCTGTCGAGCGTTCGATTGGTGCGAGCGGCGTCTGACGACGTCGCCGACACCTTTCGTCGCCGTCTCGGCCGCTGCCTCCGCCGCATGGTCGTTACAGCAAGGTACCTGCGATCTCTGGCGTCTGCCGTTGGGGTCGGTTCTCGGGTGCACCTGTGTCTTGAAAACGAATGCGAGAGGAGGGTGTTTCGGAGCGTCCGCGCTAACCGAACGGTGTGAAATGACGAGTGCTTTCTGACCGAAGGCCGGGGTGCGTCCTCGCGTCCTCACGGGACGTGAAAGCTCGGCAACGCTACGAAGGCGTCGTCAATGATTTTTTTGGCGTACGACTTT
Source organism: Ixodes scapularis (assembly GCF_016920785.2). Taxonomy (NCBI): domain Eukaryota; kingdom Metazoa; phylum Arthropoda; class Arachnida; order Ixodida; family Ixodidae; genus Ixodes; species Ixodes scapularis. The sequence continues at coordinate 3,052,783 of NW_024610108.1, read as the reverse complement.
CTGTTGCTACGACGAGAAAGAAATTTATGCGCTTCTTGCCGCGTCGGTACCGACCTCGGTCGGGGATATTCCGGCTGCGCGCTCGAACGTGCTTCATTTCTTCTTGGATTTGGAAGTAATTCCTAAGCGTTGTGTGTGTTTGCGGTTCGTAAGGGGCGCCTGACGGTGGCCCCGCGTCCGCGCGTTGGTAGGGTTTGGGGCGACCCACCACGAAAAGATTACCTGGTTGATCCTGCCAGTAGTCATATGCTTGTCTCAAAGATTAAGCCATGCATGTCTAAGTACATGCCGAAAAAAGGCGAAACCGCGAATCGCTCATTAAATCAGTTATGGTTCCTTAGATCGTTTCTTCCTACTTGGATAACTGTGGCAATTCTAGAGCTAATACATGCAGTGAGCCCGAAGCCCCTCGGGGCGACGGGTGCTTTTATTAGACCAAGATCAATCGGGCTTCGGTCCGTTTTGTGTGGTGACTCTGGATAACTTTGTGCTGATCGCACGGCCACGAGCCGGCGACGTTTCTTTCAAGTGTCTGCCTTATCAACTGTCGATGGTAGGTTATGCGCCTACCATGGTTGTTACGGGTAACGGAGAATCAGGGTTCGATTCCGGAGAGGGAGCCTGAGAAACGGCTACCACATCCAAGGAAGGCAGCAGGCGCGCAAATTACCCACTCCCGGCACGGGGAGGTAGTGACGAAAAATAACAATACGGGACTCTTTTGAGGCCCCGTAATTGAAATGAGTACACTCTAAATCCTTTAAGGAGGATCCATTGAAGGGCAAGTCTGGTGCCAGCAGCCGCGGTAATTCCAGCTCCAATAGCGTATACTAAAGTTGCTGCGGTTAAAAAGCTCGTAGTTGGATCTCAGTTACAGGCGGGAAGTGCGTGGACACCACGTTACGGCCCGTGTTGAACATCATGCCTGTCGTGGCTTGGTTCCCTTCATCAGGTGCCTTGCTTTGGCCGGCGCGTTTACTTTGAAAAAATTAGAGTGCTCAACGCAGGCGATTCGCCTGAATAACAGTGCATGGAATAATAGAACAAGATCCTGTTTCTGTTCTGTTGGTTTTTGGAATACAGGATAATGATTAAGAGGGACAGACGGGGGCATTCGTATTGCGGCGCTAGAGGTGAAATTCTTGGACCGTCGCAAGACGAACTACTGCGAAAGCATTTGCCAAGAATGTTTTCATTGATCAAGAACGAAAGTTAGAGGTTCGAAGGCGATCAGATACCGCCCTAGTTCTAACCATAAACGATGCCAACCAGCGATCCGCCTGAGTTACTCAAATGACTCGGCGGGCAGCTTCCGGGAAACCAAAGTATTTGGGTTCCGGGGGAAGTATGGTTGCAAAGCTGAAACTTAAAGGAATTGACGGAAGGGCACCACCAGGAGTGGAGCCTGCGGCTTAATTTGACTCAACACGGGAAAACTTACCCGGCCCGGACACTGGGAGGATTGACAGATTGAGAGCTCTTTCTTGATTCGGTGGATGGTGGTGCATGGCCGTTCTTAGTTGGTGGAGCGATTTGTCTGGTTAATTCCGATAACGAACGAGACTCTAGCCTATTAAATAGGTGCGTGGTTCTCTGCACCTTGCACCCTTCTTAGAGGGACACGCGGCTCCTAGCCGCACGAAACAGAGCAATAACAGGTCTGTGATGCCCTTAGATGTCCGGGGCCGCACGCGCGCTACACTGAAGGAAGCAGCGTGTTTTTATCCCTGTCTGTAAAGACTGGGTAGCCCGTGGAACCTCCTTCGTGATTGGGATAGGGGCTTGCAATTGTTCCCCTTGAACGAGGAATTCCCAGTAAGCGCGAGTCATAAGCTCGCGTTGATTACGTCCCTGCCCTTTGTACACACCGCCCGTCGCTACTACCGATTGAATGATTTAGTGAGGTCTTCGGACCGATACCCGGAGCGGCCTTTCGGTTGCGCCGGTGTGTTGGAAAGATGACCAAACTTGATCATTTAGAGGAAGTAAAAGTCGTAACAAGGTTTCCGTAGGTGAACCTGCGGAAGGATCATTACCGGATGTTATTTTGCATCGTTTTGTCTTCTTCCTCTTGTACGGGGAATGGACTCGATGTGCGAATTTATCTGGCGCCGATCCCGACCAAGCTTGGATGCCGTCGGGACGGCACAAAAAAAAACTACTGTGGTTCGGATGTGCCTTTTTCTTTGGGTGGCCTCCGTTCCTTTCGATGATGCGCCCAGCGGGATCCCTCTGCTGCCTCGATTGAGAGGAGATTTCAAGTGCACCGGGACAATCCGCGGGTTACAAAAGGCGTATCGCCCCCTTTTTCGTCTCTTCTCGAGGATCGCCCTTTTGTTTTGATTAACGAAGAGGCGTTTGAGAATAAGCTTTTTTTTTGCGCTTTCGAGATGGCATGGGATGTGCCGGGCGCGAAAAAAAACAACAACTTGTGTTTTGTCGTACTGATTGAAAAATCCAAACACATTGACACGACTCTAAGCGGTGGATCACTCGGTTCTCGGGTCGATGAAGAACGCAGCCAGCTGCGAGACTTGGTGTGAATTGCAGGACACACTGAGCACTTACTCTTTGAACGCACATTGCGGCCTCGGGCCTTCCCGTGGCTTCGACTGTGTGAGGGTCGGATCATATATCAAGAGAGGAGAATTTGTTTTCTACCTCGTTTTGACTGTGTCGGATCGTGGGCAGCACGCAGTTTTATGCTTTCTTGCGTTGCGTTTTCTTTGAGCAAATGCACGAGTGGTGCGATTGCACGCGTGCGCTTAACCAGTCCTCCTCCTCCTACGAGTTTTTATCGAACACTGCATGGGAAAACGAAACTCGATGGATACCATTTGTGGAAAATCCCGTACCAAAAAAATCTTTCGCACTTTGAACGCCGCTGTGACGTCGGTGCGTTAGAAACGGAGATTTGAAACGGTTTCTTTTCGATCGATTCTGTTTTCTTTGGCGTGGATGTTGTTCGAGTGGAAAAACCGTGGGACGGAGTTGGCGTTGGCGCGTTGAAACGCGGCGTCGGCAAATGTAAATCTCGTGGCGTTGATTTGCACAAAAAAAAAGAAAAACGCTTCTGGGAGGAAAGTTTTTTGCGTCGTAGCCTTCCGTCAGTCTAAGACCTTCGCGTCCCCGATGAATACTGGAGCCATCCAGTAGGGGAATGCCGTTGGATTTCGCGCTTTCTTTTTTGTCGAATCGAAAGCGATGCAAAGCGTGTGTACAACAATTGTTAGTTCGCCATCCTTTTGTGTTTTTGACATGTGGTAAGGAGGCGAAGTTTTTGTTGGAAAGCGCACAAAATAAATTGTCGACCTCACATCAGGCGAGACAACCCGCTGAATTTAAGCATATCACTAAGCGGAGGAAAAGAAACAAACAGGGATTCCCTTAGTAGCGGCGAGCGAAACGGGACCTAGCCCAGCACCGAATCCCTCGTCCTTGCCGGCGATCGGGAAATGTGGTGTATGGGAGGTAACGTTCCCGAGAGTTTTGCGGTGGTGCAAGTCCCCCTGACAGGGGCTTGACCCAGAGTGGGTGCCAGGCCCGTCTCCGCCACTGCTCTCTCGGGATGGAACCTCCCGTGAGTCGGGTTGCTTGAGAGTGCAGCCCTAATTGTGTGGTAAACTCCATCTAAGGCTAAATACGTCCGAGAGACCGATAGTTCACAAGTACCGTGAAGGAAAGTTGAAAAGAACTTTGAAGAGAGAGTTCAAGAGTACGTGAAACCGCTTAGAGTAAAACGGGTGGGCCCTCGAAGCTCGAGGGCGGTGGGATTCAGTTTCGCTGTGACGTGGAGCGGTGTCAGCGTCTTGGTTTACGGGCTCTCCTTGTGGGGGCCCGTTCCGGCTGCCCGCGCGGTGCCGCGCACTCCGGAACGCATTTTCCACCGTCGGTAGGACGCCGCGACGGGCACGGGTAACCCTTTCAAGAACGACTTTGAGTCCGGCCGCTGGAGGTGACCGGCGACGGCCCTTGTTTGGCTGTCGTGGGAGTTATACCTGGCCGGTAATCGAGTACGTCACCCTGCCCAGGCCTCATGGGCTACTCCCTTCGGGGAGGCCCGAAACGATGCCCTCCGGAATGCGGAGCGGGAAACCCGGCTGGGTCAACGGGTCGCCTGGCTTACGCCAGGTATTCGCCTGACGTTCGGTGTTGGGGCTCGGAACCGGCGAGGCGGGTTCTTTCCGCGGAGGGTCGTCATGGTTGGCGGCGAGTAGGTCGGTAACCCACCCGACCCGTCTTGAAACACGGACCAAGGAGTCTAACATGTGCGCGAGTCAATGGGTCCCTCAAAACCCAGAGGCGCAATGAAACGTGAAGGCGCGGCCTCGTGCCGTGCCGAGTTGCGATCCCGGGCCGCCCAGGGGTCCGATGAAGGGAGCAGCAACGTCCCGCCCCACACGCTCACGTCGTGGGGGCGGCGCTAGAGCGCACACGTTGGCACCCGAAAGATGGTGAACTATGCCCGGGCAGGACGAGGCCAGAGGAAACTCTGGTGGAGGTCCGAAGCGCTTCTGACGTGCAAATCGATCGTCCGACCCAGGTATAGGGGCGAAAGACTAATCGAACCATCTAGTAGCTGGTTCCCTCCGAAGTTTCCCTCAGGATAGCTGGCGCTTGTTGCCGAGACCAGTCACACCTGGTAAAGCGAATGATTAGAGGCATTGGGGTCGAAACGACCTCAACCTATTCTCAAACTTTCAATGGGTGTGTCGGAGGCCTTCTGGTCTGAAGCCTCCGGAAGCGATGAGAGTGCCAAGTGGGCCACTTTTGGTAAGCAGAACTGGCGCTGTGGGATGAACCAAACGCCGGGGTAAGGCGCCCGATGCGGGACGCTCATGAGATCCCATGAAGGGTGTTGGTTGCTTAAGACATCAGGACGGTGGCCATGGAAGTCGGAACCCGCTAAGGAGTGTGTAACAACTCACCTGCCGAAGCAACTAGCCTCGAAAATGGATGGCGCTCTAGTGTCGAGCCTATCCCCGGCCGCTGCCGGCAGATGCACGCAAACAAGGGGGTGCTAAGCTGCAGCGAGTAGGAGGGCCGCTGCGGTGAGCGTTGAAGGTGTCGGGCGTAAGCCCGCCTGGAGCCGCCGCTGGTGCAGATCTTGGTGGTAGTAGCAAATACTCAAGTGAGAACCTTGAGGACTGAAGTGGAGAAGGGTTCCATGTGAACAGCAGTTGAACATGGGTCAGTCGGTCCTAAGGGAAAGGAGAAGTTCTTTCTGAAGCGGGAGCACTTTTTTGCAGTGGAGAGAGCCCCGCAGTGACCGAAAGGGAATCGGGTTAATAATCCCGAACCCGGACACGGAGATTGGTCCTTCGGGGCCCAGTGCGGTAACGCAAACCAGCTCGGAGACGCCGATGCGAGCCCCGGGAAGAGTTTTCTTTTCTCTGTAAGGAGATCGAGTCCCTGGAATGGGTTCGCCCCGAGATAGGGATGGTGGCTCCGTAGAGCAGTGCGGTTCTTGCGCTGTCCGGTGCGCTCGCGTCGGCCCTTGAAAATCCGAGTGAGGGTGTGTGATTTTCGTGCCGGACCGTACCCACATCCGCAGCAGGTCTCCAAGGTGAACAGCCTCTAGTCGATGGACCAATGTAGGTAAGGGAAGTCGGCAAAACGGATCCGTAACCTTGGGATAAGGATTGGCTCTGAGGACTGAGCCGGTCGGGCTGGGGACCTGAAGCAGGAACGGCACTGCACCGGGACTGGGCGGGGCTCGCCGTTCACGCGGCGCGGCCAAGCCCGGACCAGCGTCGGGACCTTCCTGTGGAAAGCCTCAGCTGCGCGGCGTCTGAGGGCTTCGTGCCCAAAGTGCTATGCTTCGGCCGGCAAAAAACAGTCAACTCAGAACTGGCACGGACCGGGGGAATCCGACTGTCTAATTAAAACAAAGCATTGCGATGGCCGCTGGTCGGTGTTGACGCAATGTGATTTCTGCCCAGTGCTCTGAATGTCAACGTGAAGAGATTCATCAAAGCGCGGGTAAACGGCGGGAGTAACTATGACTCTCTTGTGAGCGGGCTTAGCGCACGCGTTGGATCACAGAGGGTAGCCCCGATAGGATCACCCTATTCGGCGTTTGTTTCGAGTTTGGCCGCTCGGAGCACCTAGTTACTCGGGGAGTTGGAGCGTGACCATAAAGTTCGGACCTTGACTATGGATCACGGTAGAGCCTCCGACTTCCCACGGGATGTGTACCTCCTCGATGGTACCGCTGGAAACGGTTGTCTGAACACCGGCCAAACCACGTCCCAAACCCAGGATCTACGGGTAAACCTTCCCCGCAGGTTCAAAAGCGGCTCGGCAAGTCCGAAAACCCACAAATCGGAAAGCCACGGGTCAATGCCCGACGCTCCGAGCCCTAAGCGTTGCTTGTCAGCCAGAAGGTCGCAAGGTGGACCCGGAGCGGAGGCTCCTCCCGGCGGACCCGAGCGGGATCTGTCGGAGGTGGCTGCTCGGGAGCCTGCACCGAAAACAGGAAAGCAAAAGGACAAAGCTAAGACCAAGCACAAGGGAAACACGATGACTGTGCTCCCAAGGTCTAGCAACCGCAGAAGGAACGAGGATGCACGATTCGGCGTGCAGTCCGTAGGGCCAAAGCAGATCAGTGCGGGGCGACCACTTCGGCAGGGGGAACTGCCGGAGGAGGCCGAGCGAGAGATCTGCCCCTCCTTGGGTAACAAACACCCAGAGGAAGAGTTGGAGGACACTGAAGCGTCCCAGCGGAGAAGACGGCAAAAGGCAAGCCAGTACCACGCCACTGTAGCACCCCCACGAGGACATGTCGGGGTAGGTATCCGCCCAGAGCCATCAGAGACCGCAAGGGAACACGTGATCCCCGGAATCCACTCTGACTCCCGCGGGAGCCGTAAGGCGGCCCGCACCAAGGAGGGTCCCGAAGAAGGACCCCAGCAGAAGCCTAGGTCCCGGAAGAAGCCACTGATGGTGTTTACACCTAAGGCCGGCGCCGGGACACTGATGGCGACTGCAGAGTCAGTGGACGAAGCGGGTTCCCAACGCGCTAAAGGGGCGCGGGCCAAACAGTACCATGCCGCAGGAGCACCCCCACAAGGAAAAGTGGCGGGAGGTATCGGCTCGCAGCCTTCTGACACCGCAGGGAGCCGAAAGGTCCACTCAACTGACTCATTGAAGCGGACAAGGCACGAACCTAGGCAAAGTGGATGGTCGTCAGGTGCAGCTGTCGGTGCCCCTAGGTGTGGGGATCACCCCATGATGAAGCCCCGCACGGGGGAGCGCACCTCGACGACCGCCACCGTAGCAAGGATGGTGACTGCCCCAGACAATTCGACAGAGAGTGCCCACAGTCCTAGGTCTGGTCAAGGGCCACTGATGGACAATGGGCAAACGATGTCAAGGGACCAACGCAAACCCAGGCCCGCAATGAGGGTGCGCGTACCAAACACGTCCGTGACTCCTGAGTGTGGGGACCGCACAGGGATGGAGTACACATTCACAAGTGTCCATACTCAGAAGGACAAAAGAGCCCAACATGTATCTCAAACCGTTCTGGTGCGAGACAGTCAGCCAGTAGGCGCGGCAGCTGGAGGTTCGTCTCATCAGCGCTCTGAAAGCAGCTTAGCCCCGAAAAGTGACTGGTTGGAAACCAGGAGGAAGGAGAAACCCCTAGCCAGGAGAGCCCGTGACGAAACTGCGAAGTCCCCGTCTCATCAGCGGAATCTAAGCGGTGCGGGCACCCCGGGCAGGGGGGGGATCTTCAACCGGGTTACTCAGCGTGTGGAAACCCCCACCAAGCGTCCCGCTCGGGGCGCTGGAGGGATTGCGCTGGCCCAACCGAACCCCCATATCCCTACTCACCGAGGAGAAGTCAATCGCAGTGCAACTGTCCAAGGAGAGTCGGAACGCTCTGTCACCCCTTTGTCGGGGGACACCCGGTCGACGATGTGGGTATCAGAGACCGGGGTGGACCGACAATCCTTGCCACATAAAGCGGCAACAGTTTGGACGGCGGAACAACGAGGAAATGGTGGCCAAGAAAGTGCGCACTCTGCAAATGCAGATGCATCAGCACTAGTCGCAGCCCTCCAGGATGATGAAGAGGCTCCTCTGGGAGAAAGCAGAAATGCCACCCAGACTCAGCAGTCTACAACCCCATGTGCTACACCCTTCGAGTGCTCCGATTGTGGTCGGGCATTCAAGACGAAAGCGGGACGCACACTACATTCCAAGGCACGCCACCCAGTGGAAGCCAATGCGGAGGTAGTGGTGGAGCGAGTAAAGCCCCGATGGGAAGCTGAGGAGCGATACCTACTCGCTAAGCGAGAGGTAGAACTCCGACGCGCGGGGTCCAGGTTCTTGAATGTGGACCTGCGCAACTCGTTCCCAGCACGAACGCTGGAGTCGATAAAAGGACAAAGAAAGAAGGATGAGTACAAACAGCTGGTGCAGCGCCTGACTCAGGAGACAGTACCAGCTGGGGGCGTGACAGACGCTGAGGAAAAAGAGGAAGACCCCCGACCGACCGGAAGTGCCCAAGGCACCGAGGGGGAGTCGGCAATCCTTGAACACCTAAGGAAACTCATCCAGAAGCCATGCCCTCGGAAATTCCAGTCTGACATACTGTGGGACATTGCCAAACAGGCCTGTGAAGGGGTGGTTGTGTCGGCCAAACTCGACGACTATCTCCGGCACGTCTTCGTGTGTGACAAGGGTCCAAGTCATGGTCGCGCTGGGGACCGTCAGGCAAAGGGGCCGACGAGTCGCCGGAAAAGAAAGAGACGGGAATACGCCAGGATGCAGGAGTTCTTCCGGAAACGGCAGGGCGACTGCGCCCGGGGTGTCTTGGATGGCACTCCGGAAGTCCTGGTCGAGGACCCAGCCCATTTGCTTGCACAGTGGGAGGAAGTCATGTGTCCACCTGGGCACGAGATGGCTACTCCTACTACTGCAGTAATGCAGGAGGAGGGAACCTCGGAAGCAAAGGTAAATCTCTTCTATCCGGTGACATCGCGGGAGGTGACGAGTAATCTGCCACCCGTGAAGTCGGCCCCTGGGCCTGACGGGTTCACCGCGCGACTGTTGAGGACGGTTCCCAACACCACACTCGAGGTCATCATGAACCTAATGGCTCTGGTGAAACGCGTGCCGACGTCGCTGAGAGGGGCGCGCACGACCTTCATTCCAAAGAAGTCCCCAGCCAAGTGCTACTCGGACTTCCGCCCCATAACGGTCTCCAGCGTGCTGCTGAGACTGTATCACAGGATCCTGGCGAAGCGACTGATCAACGAACTGGATTTCGACTACAGGCAGCGAGCTTTCACCCCTGTAGACGGATGCGCAGAAAACGTCTTCCTGTTGGCCTCCGTTCTGGAGGACGCCAAGCAAAAGCTCCGGCCGCTGCACATGGCAAGCCTGGACCTGTCCAAGGCTTTCGACAGGGTGACGACAGAAGCGGTCCTCAGGGGTGCTCGCCGAGCCGGACTCGATCAGGGGTTCCTCGACTATCTACAGGATCTGTACGAGGACTCCTGGACCAAACTGACACTAGAGGGTTCATCCAGAGTGGTACACCCCACAGTCGGCGTGAGGCAGGGAGATCCGCTCTCCCCACTTCTCTTCAACCTCGTGGTGGACGAATTCCTCCAAACACTGGACCCTGGTATTGGGTACAGCTCCGACCAGCTGCAACTGGATGGGATGGCTTTTGCGGACGACCTGATAGTCTTCGCATCCACCCCGGAAGGTCTGCAGAGGAGATTGGACAGCCTGCACTCATTCGTGGGTGCACGGGGGCTGGCAATTAATGCGGAGAAGTCGTTCACCGTCTCGATAGTGCCCTCGGGCCGCGAGAAGAGGACGAAGGTTGTGACGACAGGCAACTTTTCGGTGTCGGGGATTCCCCTCCCCGCATGCGGAATAGAAGCCAGGTGGAAGTACCTCGGGGTGGAGTTCTCTCCCAACGGAAGAAACGTCCCGTTGACCAAAGACGTGGCCAGTATGCTGGAGAGGGTGCCAAAAGCCCCTTTGAAACCCCAGCAAAGACTAGTAATTCTCCGCTTCTACCTCATACCCCGGCTCTACCACAGGTTGGTACTCGGACGCTGGAACAGAAAGCTTTTGAAACGGCTGGACGTCCAGATCGGAGATGCGGTGCGCAAGCGGATGGCGCTACCGCACGACACGCCCCTTGGATACTATCACGCTCCCGTTGCTGAGTGAGGGTTAGGGGTTGGTTCCTTCAGCACTGCTATCCCCTGGATGCAGGTTCAAAGGCTCTCTCGGATGGCCACCTCAAGCAGCCCGAT
>NW_024610108.1:3030000-3037500 GCF_016920785.2 Ixodes scapularis | reverse complement strand
TTGCAGTGCGCGCTCTGCAGCGTGGTGTTGTGGCGTGGTTCCGGTGAAAGTGCCTGTGGGTGACCTCGCGTGCGTCCGTAATTCCCTGCCTTCGGCCTACTCAGCGTGGACGTCATTTCTGTCCTGTGACCTGCTGCTCAGTGCTCAGTGCTCAGTGCTGTGCTTGTGCAAGGCCTCTGGTGTGGGTGCCGTGTCCTACGTATCGCCCAACTAGGTTCTACTTGTGCCCCTTATTAATTCATTAATATGTGTCGTGTGTGTGTGTGCTCTTTGAGCAGTTTCCGTTCTTGTGCCGTCCGTCCAGTGAAAGGATTTTATTATTTTTTTTTATTAAGTTACGGCGCTTGTTTTCGTGCAGCTCTACGTGGTCGTGTCCTCGTACGCAGTGGTGTGTTTGTGGAAAGTCTCTCGTTGTGTTGTGTTGTGCAGTGCAGTGCAGTGCAGTGCAGTGCAGTTATTGTGCGTGCGCCAAAGCCTCTGGATAAAAGAAAAAAAAAATATATATATATATATATAAATACACATTTTTTTTCTAATTTTTTTTAAAATTAATTTTACATGTGGTAAGTATGCATGACTTATACCATCCTTTGTATTGATTTATTTGGGTCGTGTCTTTTTTTTTCCACATTATTAGCCTTCTTGTTCTCCTCCTCCTCCTCCTGCTTATCATTATTGTAGAAATGTTTTCCTTTTTCTTTTTTTCCTCTTTCTTTCTAAGCTTTTAGTTTCCACCAGAGTGTCGAACCGAATTTTTTATTGGTTTGCTTCGATTTGCGGGAGCACAAAAGTAATGTAGGACATTAAAATAGCACAACAAATAGAAGAACAAGAGGTATACAGGACAGGCGCTGATGTTGAACTAGTTTCATTCAGGAAAAGTGAACATGTATATACACACGACAGGCAAAGCAGCACATATTCTTAAGGGTAGAAGATATTTGAGCTGGGATGCTGGTGTCTCCCAGCACGATCAAACCATCCGGGGATATTGCCGCCTTCTCGGCTGCCCTCGGCACTTATCGTGAATAAAAGCTATATATGTATGTTTACTTTTCCTGGATAAAACTAGTTGAAAGTGAGTGCCTGTCCTGTATACTCCTTGTCCTCGTCTTTTTTGCGCTATTTTATATATTTTACTAAGATGAACCAACAGCGTACCGTATTAAAAAGAAAAAGAAGAAGCTAAAGTGATATTATATTTACCTGGTGCTTCTTTTCGTAATAGGCACTATTTCAAGAGTGCAAACGGGTATCTTTCCATTCATTTGTAGGGTTCGCTTATTTTCAGGTGCCGAGAAATAAATTGCTTTATTTAAATTTGATGGAGCAGTAAATGACAAGCTACATACATATCTGTCTTTCCTTGTTTTTTTTTTGTGTTATATTTTAGCCTGAATTTAAAAGTTATCAGTCTGTTGGGTCGCCTAAAATACAGGTGATTGGCATTTGAGGTTTTTTTCTTTACAAGATAATGGTTGATTCAATTTAGCAAGTAAGCATCAATTATGCTACTTTTTTTTTCCTTCATCTTAAATAGAGCTAAGCAATCAACTCGACATGACGGCTACTTAATTTGTCGCTTTCTTACCGCCTGTTTTCCGAAACTGTGTGCTTTCTTTTCGTCGTCATCGACTTTGGGCTGCCGCTCAAAGTCCATAGAGCCTTTTTTTTTTCAGCTATCCCTGCCGTACACCCTTGTACTTCTATTCATCGTCAGACTAATAGACAGTTATATTTTCTTCCGTACAGTTCCAAGTTGGCGGGTCAGTTTCGGTTCGGCTGAAACTAACTCCTCGGTTCCGGTTTTTCGTTCGCTTCGGTTTTCGGTTCGACACTCTGGTCTTCACCGTGCATGGCACCCCCCCCCCCTTCCTTCCTTCCTTCCCTCCCTCCCTCCCTCCCTCCCTCCCTCCCTCTCTCCCCTCTTCTCCTCCCTGCAAAAAAACAAACTGTCGTTTCGAAATGTTTTCTTACTTGAACTGTGAAGGTTTTCAAGTGCATTTCCTTTCCTCCTTTATTGAGCGCACAATTCTAGAGTGGAACTTCCCTTCTGACATTGCAATAAAGTTTCCTGCACAAGGAAGAAAAACCTGCCATTTGACCTCCCTTGTGTGTGCAAAGTGTCAATGTTCCTATATTATGCTTGAACATGGTCTTTTTGTCTTCCTATTTGTCGCAGAAATCATGTATGAGTATGTATGTATGTATAAATATATATATATATATATATATATATATCGCACTTTATGGATTAATCTTGCACGACCTGTGAAAACCACGTATCTCTGGCTTTCCTCACGTTCGATTTTCGAGCAATTTCTGAAGCTAGCTTGGGGAGATTGATTTCGCTCGCACACAATTCGAGGCGCGAGGACGGGCATGTGCGAACGCCTACGTAGTCGGGACGGTAAACAAAACTTACACAAATTAAAATCCTGCGCAGATAATAAAAGAAAGAGCAACAAAAAAGTATGGGCGTCTTTCTTTACTAATTTCTTTTTTTTTTTTTTTTAGGATTGTAAGCGGACGGGCTTCTTAAACGATACCAAAAAGCGAGACACAATTTGACAAACGGGTCACGTCACAAGAAAGAAAATCCCACATCCTCAAGCGTGTAAAAAATGCACGCAATATCTACAGTACTGGAATTGGAAGCGCTGCCAATCTCGCGTGCACTAGCCCAAATCGCGTTGCTCCCGCTCACGTCAAAGCGACACAGACCTCGTCGGAAAGGTACGCTTTCTGACGCGGTCAACCGGTAAAAACACTATATATTGTAAAATTCTGTACTTTGGACGTGATTAATTCAGACTGCTTTGCGGCTAACTAAGCGCGCGTTCCTTCCCAATGAAACGAAAGAGCGAGATTAGAAATAGAGGAAATAATTCCCGTGAAAAGAAAGAAATTCGTCTCTTATTAAGCTTGGCAGTAAAGCACGCGACATCTCCAGTATTCCGTTTGAAAGCGTTGTCCATGGCAAGTGCAGTAGTGTACAGTGTTCGGCTCTCGCCCAGTTGAAAGCGCCAGAAAGCCCGTGTCGCCTCGCGACACGGGTAACCGCTAGAAAACACGCACATTTTAAAGTCGCGTGATTTGCACTTGATTCCTCGGAAGTACTTTGTGGGAGACGAAGCGGGCGTTCCATGCCAAGGACACGGAAGAGAGAGATTAGAAATAGAGCGAACAATTCGCGTGAAAAGAATAATATTTGTCTCCTATCAAACTTGCCAGAAAAGTAAGCGAGATTTCCAGTATTCCGTTTGAAAGCGCTGCCCGTCGCAAGTGCAGTAGTGTACAGTGTTCGGCTCTCGCCCAGTTGAAAGCGCCAGAAAGCCCGTGTCGCCTCGCGACACGGGTAACCGCTAGAAAACACGCACATTTTAAAGTCGCGTGATTTGCACTTGATTCCTCGGAAGTACTTTGTGGGAGACGAAGCGGGCGTTCTATGCCAAGGACACGGAAGAGAGAGATTAGAAATAGAGCGAACAATTCGCGTGAAAAGAATAATATTTGTCTCCTATCAAACTTGCCAGAAAAGTAAGCGAGATTTCCAGTATTTCGTTTGAAAGCGCTGCTTGTCGCAAGTGCAGTAGGGTAAATTGTTCGGCTCTCGCCCAGTTGAAAGCGCCAGAAAGCCCGTGTCGCAAAGCGACACGGGTAACCGCTAGAAAACACGCATCTTTTTCTTTTGTTAATCCCGTGCTTCTCACTTCGTTCCTTGAGAGGACTTTGTCGGAAACTAAGTGGCGGGGCCTTCCAGACGAAACCAATGGTAGAAACAATGAAGTGAGCAAAGAAGAGTAGTGTAAAGAAAGAAAATTGCCTATTATGAAGCCTGCCGTAAACACGCGCGATACCGCGAGCATTCGGATTAAAAGCAGTGACAATCTCACTTACTATAGCGCTCATTGTTCGGCTCTGACACAATTCAAAACGCATGAAACGCCCCGTGTAAATATTGGTTTACTTTGTAATAACAAAGTCGATAAACTTTCTGTTGACCATGTTAACATGAACTGAAAGTCGAAAAGAAGTAATCAGAGTCAAGCAGGGGTCAGCACGTTTTTAATAAAAAGCGAGAAATAATTTTTTTATAGGGGTAGGATGTATGTACGTATGTATGTATGTATATATAGAGGCACACAGGAAAAAAGAACATTTATATATATATATATACACACAAACATACATACATACATACATACATACATACATATATATATATATATATATATATATATATATAAGGAGAGAGAGAGGGGAAAAAAATAAGAAAGAAAGAAGGACAAATAAATGATACTGAATAACGAGGAGCCACATGAGTGAGAGACAGTAAGTCAGTCAGTCAGTCACCGAAACTGATAACCACAAACTATGTACAGAATGCTCTTGAAGGATCTTATTTATACTTATCGGTGCTATTATGTGGAGGTGGGGTCTGTCGAGCGTTCGATTGGTGCGAGCGGCGTCTGACGACGTCGCCGACGCCTTTCGTCGCCGTCTCGGCCGCTGCCTCCGCCGCATGGTCGTTACAGCAAGGTACCTGCGATCTCTGGCGTCTGCCGTTGGGGTCGGTTCTCGGGTGCACTTGTGTCTTGAAAACGAATGCGAGAGGAGGGTGTTTCGGAGCGTCCGCGCTAACCGAACGGTGTGAAATGACGAGTGCGTTCTGACCGAAGGCCGGGGTGCGTCCTCGCGTCCTCACGGGACCTGAAAGCTCGGCAACGCTGCGAAGGCGTCGTCAATGATTTTTTTGGCGTACGACTTTCTGTTGCTACGACGAGAAAGAAATTTATGCGCTTCTTGCCGCGTCGGTACCGACCTCGGTCGGGGATATTCCGGCTGCGCGCTCGAACGTGCTTCATTTCTTCTTGGATTTGGAAGTAATTCCTAAGCGTTGTGTGTGTTTGCGGTTCGTAAGGGGCGCCTGACGGTGGCCCCGCGTCCGCGCGTTGGTAGGGTTTGGGGCGACCCACCACGAAAAGATTACCTGGTTGATCCTGCCAGTAGTCATATGCTTGTCTCAAAGATTAAGCCATGCATATCTAAGTACATGCCGAAACAAGGAGAAACCGCGAATGGCTCATTAAATCAGTTATGGTTCCTTAGATCGTTTCTTCCTACTTGGATAACTGTGGCAATTCTAGAGCTAATACATGCAGTGAGCCCGAAGCCCCTCGGGGCGACGGGTGCTTTTATTAGACCAAGATCAATCGGGCTTCGGTCCGTTTTGTGTGGTGACTCTGGATAACTTTGTGCTGATCGCACGGCCACGAGCCGGCGACGTTTCTTTCAAGTGTCTGCCTTATCAACTGTCGATGGTAGGTTATGCGCCTACCATGGTTATTTCGGGTAACGGAGAATCAGGGTTCGATTCCGGAGAGGGAGCCTGAGAAACGGCTACCATATCCAAGGAAGGCAGCAGGCGCGCAAATTACCCACTCCCGGCACGGGGAGGTAGTGACGAAAAATAACAATACGGGACTCTTTTGAGGCCCCGTAATTGAAATGAGTACACTCTAAATCCTTTAACGAGGATCCATTGGAGGGCAAGTCTGGTGCCAGCAGCCGCGGTAATTCCAGCTCCAATAGCGTATACTAAAGTTGCTGCGGTTAAAAAGCTCGTAGTTGGATCTCAGTTACAGGCGGGAAGTGCGTGGACACCACGTTACGGCCCGTGCTGAACATCATGCCTGTCGTGGCTTGGTTCCCTTCATCAGGTGCCTTGCTTTGGCCGGCGCGTTTACTTTGAAAAAATTAGAGTGCTCAACGCAGGCGATTCGCCTGAATAACAGTGCATGGAATAATAGAACAAGATCCTGTTTCTGTTCTGTTGGTTTTTGGAATACAGGATAATGATTAAGAGGGACAGACGGGGGCATTCGTATTGCGGCGCTAGAGGTGAAATTCTTGGACCGTCGCAAGACGAACTACTGCGAAAGCATTTGCCAAGAATGTTTTCATTGATCAAGAACGAAAGTTAGAGGTTCGAAGGCGATCAGATACCGCCCTAGTTCTAACCATAAACGATGCCAACCAGCGATCCGCCTGAGTTACTCAAATGACTCGGCGGGCAGCTTCCGGGAAACCAAATTATTTGGGTTCCGGGGGAAGTATGGTTGCAAAGCTGAAACTTAAAGGAATTGACGGAAGGGCACCACCAGGAGTGGAGCCTGCGGCTTAATTTGACTCAACACGGGAAAACTTACCCGGCCCGGACACTGGGAGGATTGACAGATTGAGAGCTCTTTCTTGATTCGGTGGATGGTGGTGCATGGCCGTTCTTAGTTGGTGGAGCGATTTGTCTGGTTAATTCCGATAACGAACGAGACTCTAGCCTATTAAATAGGTGCGTGGTTCTCTGCACCTTGCACCCTTCTTAGAGGGACAAGCGGCTCCTAGCCGCACGAAACAGAGCAATAACAGGTCTGTGATGCCCTTAGATGTCCGGGGCCGCACGCGCGCTACACTGAAGGAAGCAGCGTGTTTTTATCCCTGTCTGTAAAGACTGGGTAACCCGTGGAACCTCCTTCGTGATTGGGATAGGGGCTTGCAATTGTTCCCCTTGAACGAGGAATTCCCAGTAAGCGCGAGTCATAAGCTCGCGTTGATTACGTCCCTGCCCTTTGTACACACCGCCCGTCGCTACTACCGATTGAATGATTTAGTGAGGTCTTCGGACCGATACCCGGAGCGGCCTTTCGGTTGCGCCGGTGTGTTGGAAAGATGACCAAACTTGACCATTTAGAGGAAGTAAAAGTCGTAACAAGGTTTCCGTAGGTGAACCTGCGGAAGGATCATTACCGGATGTTATTTTGCATCGTTTTGTCTTCTTCCTCTTGTACGGGGAATGGACTCGATGTGCGAATTTATCTGGCGCCGATCCCGACCAAGCTTGGATGCCGTCGGGACGGCACAAAAAAAACAACTGTGGTTCGGATGTGCCTTTTTCTTTGGGTGGCCTCCGTTCCTTTCGATGATGCGCCCAGCGGGATCCCTCTGCTGCCTCGATTGAGAGGAGATTTCAAGTGCACCGGGACAATCCGCGGGTTACAAAAGGCGCATCGCCCCCTTTTTCGTCTCTTCTCGAGGATCGCCCTTTTGTTTTGATTAACGAAGAGGCGTTTGAGAAGAAGCTTTTTTTTGCGCTTTCGAGATGGCATGGGATGTGCCGGGCGCGAAAAAAAACAACTTGTGTTTTGTCGTACTGATTGAAAAATCCAAACACATTGACACGACTCTAAGCGGTGGATCACTCGGTTCTCGGGTCGATGAAGAACGCAGCCAGCTGCGAGACTTGGTGTGAATTGCAGGACACACTGAGCACTTACTCTTTGAACGCACATTGCGGCCTCGGGCCTTCCCGTGGCTTCGTCTGTGTGAGGGTCGGATCATATATCAAGAGAGGAGAATTTGTTTTCTACCTCGTTTTGACTGTGTCGGATCGTGGGCAGCACGCAGTTTTATGCTTTCTTGCGTTGCGTTTTCTTTGAGCAA
>NW_024610108.1:3015000-3027500 GCF_016920785.2 Ixodes scapularis | reverse complement strand
CTTTTTTGCAGTGGAGAGAGCCCCGCAGTGACCGAAAGGGAATCGGGTTAATAATCCCGAACCCGGACACGGAGATTGGTCCTTCGGGGCCCAGTGCGGTAACGCAAACCAGCTCGGAGACGCCGATGCGAGCCCCGGGAAGAGTTTTCTTTTCTCTGTAAGGAGATCGAGTCCCTGGAATGGGTTCGCCCCGAGATAGGGATGGTGGCTCCGTAGAGCAGTGCGGTTCTTGCGCTGTCCGGTGCGCTCGCGTCGGCCCTTGAAAATCCGAGTGAGGGAGTGTGATTTTCGTGCCGGACCGTACCCACATCCGCAGCAGGTCTCCAAGGTGAACAGCCTCTAGTCGATGGACCAATGTAGGTAAGGGAAGTCGGCAAAACGGATCCGTAACCTTGGGATAAGGATTGGCTCTGAGGACTGAGCCGGTCGGGCTGGGGACCTGAAGCAGGAACGGCACTGCACCGGGACTGGGCGGGGCTCGCCGTTCACGCGGCGCGGCCAAGCCCGGACCAGCGTCGGGACCTTCCTGTGGAAAGCCTCAGCTGCGCGGCGTCTGAGGGCTTCGTGCCCAAAGTGCTATGCTTCGGCCGGCAAAAAACAGTCAACTCAGAACTGGCACGGACCGGGGAATCCGACTGTCTAATTAAAACAAAGCATTGCAATGGCCGCTGGTCGGTGTTGACGCAATGTGATTTCTGCCCAGTGCTCTGAATGTCAACGTGAAGAGATTCATCAAAGCGCGGGTAAACGGCGGGAGTAACTATGACTCTCTTGGGACACAGAAGTCCATGCCGGCTGTTACCGCATGGACATGTGCCAACACCCACGTGCACGTCGTGTGTCCTGCCAGCCAAGGAGTTTGTGCTTCCTGTGCTGCAACGGGTGCTCTGGCTTCCTTTGGGCATGTGGGTTGCCATCCCACTTGCCTTTGTATCTCTCGGCATGACCAATAAAAGGAAACACAAAATTCGTGGCAGCCGAGTGGCTGTCACCCCGAGTAGTAGCAGGCCTTGGGACGGCCAGAGTTTGCGGTTTGGTGATAGTGGAGACACCGGCCGAATCCCTGACAAGCCAAAGTGCATATGTGGCAGAGAATTTGGCACTTTGAGGGGTTTGAGGGTGCATGCGTATCGAATAAAGCATGATTTGACGGTTCCACCCAGTGGTGGAGATGGTGGAGAAGTTGAGGAGGTGCCGGAGTGCCCGGTGGTCGGCCCACTGGGGCTGGGTAGGGGTACCACTACCCAGGTCTCAGAAGTGGCCCTTGGGGCAGAGGCTTCGGCTCCTGATCTTGAGTACGTTGCGTCGCCAGAGGCTTTGGGTTCGCTTTTGGGCACTTCGGTAAAGACGGCGTCTGAGCTGTCAGGTGATTTGATGATCACTGTGGATGATCAGCAGGGTTCTCTGAGGAGCTCTGAAATGGGTGTTTTGGTTGCCCTACCGAGTGAGGGAAGCCCGGGAAGAAGGGTCACCTCTGGTACTGGTCCGAGCGTTGTTGACACGGAGCCGAGGGCCCACAGGATGGTTTTAAGGCCCAAGAAACGAGACACGGTGAATGTTGCTGCAGTGAAAGCCACTAGGCTGGTATGTCCCGAGGGGAGCCGGCGTCGGGAGGGGAGGCCTCCCTCTGCTGACAGCACGACTCGTGGGGTCTTGGAAGATGCAGCGCAGGCCGGAGCTCGTTACTCAACCAGAGTTTTCCGTGCCAGGAAAGGAGCTGAGTTACCTGAGGGCGTCATTAGGGAGGCTGCGCCCGCTAGTGGAAGAACGGCGAGGGCCTCGGGTGCAGTGGATGCCACGGGGCAGACAGTGAAGGGAGTTATGCCCGGTAAGAAGTACCCTGGTGCGCGGACCAAATTGCCCGGGGTGAGGACAATGCCGGTGGGGTAGCAGGAGTTGGGCGGCCGACAAACTCGTCTGGCCCCGAAGTTGTGCTCTTGTCCCACCTGACGAGCGGCGAGGGGGTGATCACCAAGGGAGTTGGTACCCCAGGGCATGGGCCCATCGATCCTTCTGGTCTGCCAGGAGTGCGCATGAGAACTGAGTCTTTGGGCATAAATAAAGTGGGCACCCGGAGCCAAGTTAAAAGCTCCAGCGACCAGATACCGGAGCACATAGCCCTTAGGAGAAGGGCAGGACAAATATGTGTTGGCCCTGGGGTTAAGCAAACGACCCCGACTAGACGGGCGAGAAATAGAACTGTTAGCTCCGATGTGGAGAATGTGGCCACAATGAGTGGGGCCGGAAAAAGAAAAAGTGGCCCCGATGAGAAGGGCAGGATATATAAAGGTGCTCAGGAGACCGTGGGGGTAGCCGCGGGCTCCTCTGCTTTTTCCATCCACCCAGTGGTGGAGGATATTGACGATGCAGAGCGTCTTACTCGGAGGGTCAGCGAGTATGTTGAGGACTTCAGTGCTGGCACTCGACGGTCTCTTGTGGAAATGAGCCTCGGGGGGACTGTGGGCGCTGGGCTGCCCAGTACCCCAGGTCATCTGTGGTCACAGACTCTGCACCCAATGATAGGGGTGGGAGCAAGGTCCAAGCGACCTGTAGGCCTACGGGCCTCAGAGCGTGATATTGGTAGTGGAGGGATGTCCGATGAAACATCTGGCATCGTAGCGCCTGTGAAATGCTCCAGCGATCAGATACCGGAGCAGGCTGCCCTGAGGAGAAGGGCAGGAAATGAGGCGGGTGCCTCCAAGATGTAGCGGGTGGCCCCAATGATATGGGCCAAGAATAGAACTGGTAGCCCTAATGCGAAGGGCATGAGACAGAAGGGGTGTTGTCAGGACATCCTGGAGGTAGCCGCGGGCTCCTCTGTTATTTCCATCCCCCCGTTGGAGGAGGGTAGAGGTGTCGAAGGTGTTGGGGTACAGGGAGCAGAGGTTCCCATACTGCAGGATACAGGGGTCAGCGAATATGCTGCTGACATAACTGTTGACTTTATGCAGCCTCCTATGGTAGTGTGCCCGGTGGGGCCCGTGGGGATTGGTCGGCCGACCAGTCCCTCGGGTCTCTTGCGGTCACTGCCTCTCCACCCAATGATAGGGGATGGAGTAAGGTCTAGGCGACTGACTGGCCCTCGGGCCACAGACCAAGGATATGGTGAGGAGGGGACGTCATCTCACACGGTTGGAACTCCAGATAATGCTGCAAGTGATGTTGCGGAGGGTGTGAGACTGAGCCCGTTGAGGGGTGCAGGTGCCGACCCCTTGGCACAGAATCTGGGGGTTGTCTCCGCTAAGGTGGTTGAGTGCAGCAACCCGACGGGGTATTTTTGCCCCGAATGTTCCCGTGAGTTTTCCACCAAGATTGGAGTGAGCCTGCACAGACGGGCTAAGCACTTCAGTGAATACAATGTTGAAATAGACGTCACCAGAGTGAAGGCTCGGTGGAGTAAAGAAGAGCAGTTCTTGATGGCCAAGAGGGAGGCACAGCTTACTCAAGCTGGTAAATTGGCAAATATGAACCAACAACTGCGAGATAGTGTTGCCGCAGGTCGCACCCTTGAAGCGATTAAATCGCATAGGAGGCGTGAAGACTACAGGAGTTTAGTCCGTGAAGTTATACAGGCGGACTCCGGCAGGGGGGTGGCTAGTGCATCTCCTCAGAACGACAGAGGAGACTCAGATGATGACATTTCCTCTACAGGGGACCCTCCTGGAGTTGAGGTTGAAAGGGTGCCTGCAGTGGCTGCACCACGTATGGAACTTCGGTCACGTGCGCGGGTTGTACCCAGTGTTGGGCATACTACAACTACTCATGTAGCTGGTGGTGCGAGCACCACACAATCCGATTCGGATACGACGGATGATGGAGGTCCAGATGGGCCTCTGGAAGGGGGAAGTGCGCGGCTCCTACGACCAGATACCGGAGCCAGGATCATCACTGAAATAAATTCACTAGTGAATCGCCCACCTCCTCAGTCGCACCAAGCGTATAAGCTATGGGATGTTGCTAAACTAGCGACCAAAGGAGTTGAGGTGGGTGCTGCCCTGAACAATTACATCAGGGAAGTCTTTTGTGTTAATGAGAGACCGGCTAGAAGGCCGAAGCGACATGTGCCGGCAGGCCGTGAAAGTAGGAGGAAGAAAAAGAAACGGGAATATGCAGAAATGCAGCAGCTCTTCAAAAAGAAGAGGTCAGAGTGTGCGAGGAAGGTCCTTGATGGCGACCAGGACACTGGGGTGAGAGACCCGGTGGAGTTTCTGGAAAGGTGGAGGGCTGTAATGGCCGGTGAGGAGCCGTTGCCCAGGGTTCCTGGGAGCTTTAATCCGCCGTCGGAAACAATTGATATCTTGTTCCTGATCACGGCCCAGGACATAAAGAATGCTTTTCCACCGTTGAACTCGGCCCCCGGGCCAGACGGTCTTACCTCAAGGAAACTTCGTGCAGTTCCCATGCCCATTCTTCGTGTACTCCTAAATTTGCTGAATTTAACAAGAAAGGTACCAGTCTGCCTTCAAGGTGCAAGGACTGTATTTTTGCCAAAGAAGCCGCAGGCATCGGCATACTCGGACTTCAGGCCGATAACAATGGCGTCAGTGTTGTTGCGCCTCTATCATAAAATATTGGCGCATAGACTGATGGAGTCTGTAGACTTCGATTTTCGACAACGGGCGTTTATTCCCGTAGACGGCTGTGGAGAAAACATCTCTATTCTCTCAGCCGTACTGGATGAGGCGAAGACGAGGTTTCGTCCACTGTACCTTGCAAGTGTAGATCTTGCGAAGGCCTTCGATCGTGTGTCTACGGAGGCAATCTTGAGGGGGGCAAGGTTGGCGGGTCTGTCCGAGGGCTTCCTCGGCTACCTGGAACACCTATATCGTTCATCGAATACGGTGTTGCATTTCCAGAACTCGGAAATGCTGGTACAGCCAACGGCGGGCGTCCGTCAGGGTGATCCCTTGTCGCCACTGTTGTTCAATTTGGTATTGAATGAATGGCTTCAGGGCCTCGACGAGAGAATTACCTTTGTAAGTGGGGACCTCAGGGTTTCGGCGATGGCGTTCGCCGATGATCTCCTTATTATGGCCACGACGCCACAGGGCTTACAAGAAAGGCTTGATAGCTTGATGAGCTTTCTCGTCCCACGAGGACTACAGATAAATGTAACAAAGTCCTTTACCTTGGCTCTTGTGCCATCGAAGGATAAGAAGGTGAAGGTGGACACCTCAAAAATTTTTACCGTAGGTGGCATTGCCTTACCAACAAGTGACACTGCCACGGTGTGGAGGTACTTGGGCCTCCAATTTTTGGCAATGGGTAGAAGTGCCATGCCGCTAGAGAGAGAGCTGGCTGAGCTCCTGTGTAAGGTCTCAAAGGCCCCGTTAAAGCCTCAACAGAGGCTTGTGATCTTGAGGTTTTACCTTATCCCACGTCTTTTGCATAGGTTGGTCCTGGGGCCTTGGTCGCAGAAGCTTCTTCTGCGACTGGATAAAATGATCAGAGCCTCAATGAGAAGGTGGCTGGCGTTGCCGCATGATGCGCCGATGGCGTATTTTCATGCTGACGTGTCCGAGGGTGGATTGGGCGTCCCCTCATTGAGGACGGCCATACCAGGTATGCAGATACGGAGGCTGGAGAAGCTGTCCCAGTCTAGCCATCCCGCCTGTAGAGCGGCCTTGAAGACCAGGCTTCTGAAGAGTCTCACGCAAAGAGCGAAAGCAGCCGCGAGGTATCGTGGCAAAGAACTCTTTACGAAAAAAGCAGTGTCCGCCTTCTGGACTGAGCTGCTCCATCATAGTGTGGACGGGGCTGCGTTAAAAAATTGTAGAGATGCACCCTACGCCCAAGCATGGGTGCGTGACGGAACGCGCCTGTTATCAGGCAAGCAGTTCATAGATCTGGTGAAGTTAAGAATTAATGCATTCCCGAACCTTACTCGTACTAAGAGAGGCCAAGGTGGCGCCTCAAAGAGCTGTAGAGCGGGCTGTTTAGCCCCGGAATCTTTGGGGCACCTACTGCAGGCGTGCCATAGGACGCACAGTACGAGGTTGCAGCGTCATGATGGTTTGGTGGCGTACTTGGCGAAAAGGTTGGAAGAGCTTGAATGGGACGTGGCTGTTGAGCCGAGAATTGAGACGAATAGGGGCACGGTTGAGCCCGATCTGGTCCTCAAAAGGGAGGGCCAGTCAGTTATTGTTGATGCCCAAGTAGTGGGCACTAGGTTGCCCTTACATGAAGCACATCGCCACAAAGTGGCAAAGTATAGTTTTCCCGACTTGTGGAATCAGATACGGGTTGGGCCCTCCGACACCCCCGTGGTGACCAGTGCCACAGTGAGTTACCGCGGGGTTTGGGCAAAGGATAGTGTGGCAGCGTTGCATGATCTTGGGCTTGGGCGCTACGACGTCAAGTTGATGACCGTGCGCGCGCTTCAGGGGGGGTTCGGTGTTTCCGTGTTCACCAAAAGATGACCACCGTGGTGACACGGGCGATGATCCGCAGATAATGGCCGTCCCAGGGCCTGTTGTCCCAGAATAGGACATTAAAGGGTCCCTCTTCCCTACCATCGTAAAGAGGATAAGTGTATTCCAGGGCGTTGGGCGGCCGAAGGGCATCCCCAGAGCTCTGAGAAAGAGCGGGGTGAGCCAGTAGCTCTTTGCGCCCTCCAAGTCCTTTAAGACCTAGGACTTCCACCCTTTTTTTTATTTTTTTTTTTGGAGGTTGAGTGATTACTTCCTTTAATATTTTTTTTAAGTATTTTTAGTTTATTTATTTTTTATATCTTTTATTTTTTTTTTTTTTTGGTGGGAGGGGTTGGTCCAGAATTTCTGGTACCTACAGCAAATTGCTCCTAGGCCAGGGGCTGTTTGGCCTCCTCTGCCCTGCGGTCCCTGGTGCTCTGGAGTACAAAAAAAAATAGCCAAATGCCTCGTTATCTAATTAGTGACGCGCATGAATGGATTAACGAGATTCCCACTGTCCCTATCTACTGATCTTCCCTAGGCGCCGAGGGGGCAAGACGTGCATCGAATGAGCTCCCCAAGCTAAGTATAATTTTTATATTTCCAGGCTAGCTGGAAGTATATTCTTTTAGGTATTAGTGTATAAAGCTCTAGCGATTAGTTTCCAGGTGTTTTTGTTTTTCTAAAGTTAATTTTCTTTGATTTCTGAGCATTTTTGTGTGAGCTAGGCCCAGCGGGAAAAATCAAGATGGTTGCCACTTGATTTTGCGTCCAAACTCAGAGTTTGAGCGCTCGCCCGTACGTATAAATCTAACGCCCGTGTTCCTCGCGTTTGCGCGAACACGAGCGTGTGTTTGTTTCTTTTGTAGAGCCAAAACTTTTATTTTTACTGCTACTTTGAGTTTCGAAGTGGTGGGTTGCTAGGCCAGGGGGCAAACAAAGGAAGCCTGAACTACGCAGGCTAACTTCTCTTTATTTCTTTTCGGGGGGTTTTTCCGCTTAGCTGGACAGGTAAGCTAGGTCCCTTGTGTAACTAAAAGCCTAGCACCACCCTTTCCAGGTGGTGCAGTCTGTGTATTTCAGTTTTTTGCTGATTTATAGGCTTTTTGTTCAAGCGCACTTTTCCCGCCTTTTTTCTTCCGACCGAAAACGCTATGTAGTATTTTTTTTTTCTTAACACTAATGGCGGTGCAGGGCTAAGGTCGGCACTCGTTGCTGTAGCGCGGTCGCGAGAATACGTTTGTTTGGTTTTTTTTCCCATTTTAGGCCATTTTCTATTATTTTTAGGGGTGTCCCTTTGTGATTTTGTCCGCGCCATTTTTGGCACATAAGACTCTCTTTTCTTTCGTCGCGAAGAGTAGCTGGGGATTTTGGTACTGCTATTCGGCTGGGCTTTGGGTTTGGTTTTCATTTTTGCGTTTGGGCGTTTCTTTTGCAAGCCTGTCCGTCATCTGAGACGCTCAGATGCCGGGCAGCACTACTGGCGATGCCTCCCCCCCGGGGGAGGAGGTAACTGAGAAGGGCAACGGGGATTCGCCTCCGACCCAAGAGACGCTCGCCGCGCAGGCAAAAAACATGAAATTTAAACTTAACCCGAACTCCGCAACTCTGGTAGACATGTACCATGACATAAGTGAGGCAATCCCAGCGGTGGGCACTAAAACCAGTAAGACTCACGTGGCCAACCTGCACGCTGCATACGACCGTCTGTTTGGTTTTGCCCTAGACCTAATCAACCAGAACACAACACTTGCGGCAAAGATGGAAGCGTACAAGGAAGAGAGGGAGAGGGCCCCAGCCCCCGCAGCCCCGTCCCCCACGCCGGAGAGTGTTGCCGCCCTGCAGCGCACCTTCTCGCAGGTTCTCCAGCAGAACCCGGCGACTTCGAGCCCGAGCCCCGCCGGCCAGCAGCAGGGGGGGGGGGCATCACCCGAGGCCCCCAAGCCAACAACACCACCCTCAGCCCCCAGGGAGAGCCTTTTGATCTACCCTGCAACCAAGCCAGCAGCTGGGGTGGAGCCCTACGCAGGGATCTCCCGCCTGCTGCGTACTACCTTCCAGCCCGCGGACCTCGGACTCGGCTGCGTCGAGATCAAGCAAGTGCGAGGTGGGGCTATTGTGCTCGGTCACAACGCGGCCGGACTAGACCGCCTCGCGGAGGCCATTAAGGCCAACGCGGGAACCGCGTTGAAGCTTACAACTAGGCGCTCAGAAAAAAGGGCCCCACAGGTCAAGATTGTGGGGGTTGACCCAGGGGTGGAAGCTGCGGACCTAGTTGAGACCCTAACCTCAATGAACGACCTCCCAACCGAAGACCAGAACAAGGTCGTGGCCTCATTTCGGGCAGCATCGGGCACCATGGTCCATATTCTGGAGGTTGGGCCCCAGACGAGGGACATCCTCCTCCAAAAGAGGAGGGTGTATCTCGGATGGACGTCCTGCCCCGTTTATGAGAACCTTGGCGTCCGGCGCTGCACGAAGTGTTGCACTTATGGCCACACAGCTAAAGTGTGCAAAGACCAGTCCTCGGCCTGCACTGAGTGTTCCGGCGACCACCCCGGGGCCAACTGCAGGGCAATTGAGAAGCGGTGCCGTGCATGCGTTCGGAGCAACGAGAAGTTCAAGACGAGATTTCACGTCGAACACTCGTTTGGTTCGAGGGCATGCAGGGCCCTGCTTGAGAAGGAGCAGCAGGCTCGACGATATTTAGCCTACTAAAAGCCCCTTTACCAAGCATTCATAGGTACATAGCTCTAATTCAATAGTTATCTTTTCCCGCTTTTGAGCTGAACATACATTAACTTAAAACACTAACTATGACCAGCTCGGATAGCAGACTAGATATCCTGCAGTTTAACGAAAATCACTGTATAAGAGCTATAGACCAACTTAAGATAGATACTATGGAAATTAAACAACGCATCACCGGCATTCAGGAACCTTATTATCTTAAAAACAAGGTTGTGGGATTCAGCATTAAAGATAATGTCATAGCATTCGAAACAAAACCCAGAGTCGCAATGGTAATTCACGATAACTTTTGCGATGCATTTCCTATTACCGTAGCCAGAGATCTGCTAGTGGTCCGCTGTAACACAGAAAACGAAACGTTTGTGCTAGCAAACGTTTATATACCACCTGATGACGACATAACACCTTGGCTGCAAATAATCACCGAAGTTGTAGAACAGCACAAATCAGAAAAACATATATTATTAGGAGACTTTAACGCAAAAAACCCCAGCTGGGGGGGACAGAGATTAGACCAGAGAGGAGAGGAATTAGCAGACCTTTTTATAAGCTTAGAATTAGTGTGGACCAATGACAGAAACTCGTCCCCAACTTTCGCCTCACCAAACGGCGAAAGTTGGATTGATCTAACTATTGTAAATGGACACACATTAGGACACATTTCGGATTGGGAGGTTTTGGACACTCCTTCAGGCAGCGACCACAGCTACATCAAAATTACAGCTTTTGGAAACAGGTGCCCAGTCAAAAGACTAACAAAAACAGGCGAGATAAAGGTTATAGACAAATTAATAAAAGACCGCTGGCTTAGGGACATGTCAAGCAGACCTCTCGTTTCCAAAAATCATTTAGAGCATGTAATTAGAACATTTTATGACAAAATTGAAGAACTTACGGAAATATATTCCAAGGTAGTTACCTATCGAGCAAATGAAGTTAAATGGTGGACCCCACAACTTTCTATCGAACGTAAAAAAATTCGGGCGCTTCGGCGCAGATATCAAAATTGCAAAAATAACAATAGAGATCACTTTAAGAAATCCTATTATGAAGCGCACAAAGATTATAAAAGCAACATAAAGGATGCAAAGCAGAGCTCTTTTAAAGAGTTCTGCGGTGTCATCCACGGCAATAATGTTTTTACCCTCCCATATAAGATAGCACTTAACAAACTTAAACGCCCGGTAGTGCTTTGTCCTCTCGTGTTACCAGATGGAGTTCGGACGAAAAGTCTGGCAGAGACAGTACGTTTTATCCTAACAACGCTATTCGAGGAAGATGACCCAAACAGCGACTCGGCACATGAGACCAACGTGCGTCTCATGTCACTCGAAGATATCAATACAATCAATGACATACCATTCACTTTAGCAGAGGTAGATGCTGTTTTGGCTAAATTGAAATTAACAACTGCACCAGGAATTGATAATATCAAAACCTTTTTTCTGAGAACAATCTACAACAACTTTAAAGAACTCTTTCTTAAAATTTTCAACGCGTGTCTGGAATTTGGTTATTTCCCCGCTGAATGGAAAGAAGGAAAAATAATACTACTCAAAAAGACAGATAGGGTTGACAGTCCCTCCGGATATAGACCGATCTGTCTGAACTCCATCTTTGGTAAAGTATTAGAAAAATTAATTAACAATAGGCTGTACCATTTCTTACACTCTAAAAAACTACTTCATGAAAACCAATTTGGCTTTACCCACAGAAAGTCTGCAGTAAGCGCGTTATACAAAATTAAAACTAAGCTGGAGGACGTCAAGAGGGAGGGGAAGGGGGCAATCTTGGTGTCTCTGGACATCAAGGGAGCCTTCAACTCGCTCTGGGCCCCAGTAGTAATTAACAAAGTAAGAGAAAACAACTGCCCCAGAAATCTCTTCAATTTGGTTCGAGACTTTTTGACAAACCGCAAAATGTCCTACTTAACAAAAAGCGAAAAAATTACTATCGGCTCAGTAAAGGGGTGTCCGCAAGGTTCACCCCTCAGTCCACTTCTTTTCAATGTTGTTATTGCGGATCTTCTTCAACAAAGATTCGAAAACAATATAACGATTCAGGCATTCGCTGACGACGTAACCCTAATAGTGACGGGAAAATCACGGAAAGAACTGGAGGACAATGCAAACCGGGCGCTAAACCTCATTAAAGAATGGGGAGATGAAAAAAGGCTAAGCTTTAACCCGGCCAAGTGCGAAGTTCTTGATATTGGAGATCGGTATAAAAAACGAGTACCAACCATTAAATTGGGAGGTCGCAACCTCACTCATGTAAATTCATTAAAAATCCTCAGGGTCGTTTTCGACTCAAAACTGACATTCACGGCACATGCAGAATATCTAAAATCTAAAATAACTCAAAGCACCCAAGCCCTCGGCATGTTTTCCGGGGTCAACTGGGGCATCAAGGGGACACAATTCAGAGACATTTATATCAGAGGAATAGAACGAGCAATTACGTACGCCGCCCCCGTATGGTGGAAAAATACAAACAATTCGCACTTGGCCAGAAAGCTACAGTCAGTACAAAGAACGCCGCTTTTGAAAATAACTAAAGCATACCGCACCGTTAGCAATATCAACCTTAATATTCTCTCAAACATTATGCCAATAGCACTAACACTCGATAGAGAAGCCGCGTCATTTCACTTGTTTCAGAGAAACAGTGACCACACTATACTTGGGACGACCTGGGAGACGGAAAAAATCCAAAAACTGTTAGATCCCTGGGATACGCACCCAGCAGAAAAAACAGCTGTATCATTTTTTAAAAAAGCGCCTAGCACTGCTCAGCTTAACATCTTCACAGATGGATCTGTCTGTAACCAGACGGTAGGAGCAGCATTTATAATACTAGATGAATCGGAAAAATCAAATAAGAAAGCAATGTACAAATTAGAAAAGCACGCAACAATATATGATGCCGAAATGATTGCAATTCTGAAAAGTCTGGAATACATATCAACTTTTAAAAACAGTACAACCTTTAACCTATTCACGGATAGCTTATCCACACTGCAGGCCCTAGCTAACCCCCACAATAACCATCCAATAATTCAACTCATAAAAAATACCATTAAAACAATTCGAACAATGCATAGTATAAATCTAATGCATGTGAAAGGCCACACTGGGGTGGAGGGAAACGAATTGGCAGATAAACTAGCAAATAAAGCGCGAACTCATGGAGAACCGGTAGCGTTACCCATGGGAAAAAACTATGTCAAAAAAGAAATCAAAATTCAACTCTTTAAAGAATGAGATCAGCGATGGAAAGAGGAGGGGCAAAACTCCGAATTGAGTACATGGATCCCTAGTATATACGATATACCAGACA
>NW_024610108.1:2995000-3010000 GCF_016920785.2 Ixodes scapularis | reverse complement strand
TTAGGGACGCGTGTACTCGTCGGGACTTCGTCGCGACGGTCCAGCCACCCCTCGCGTTCGCTTCGCTCACGTAAACAAGCACAACGCCAACGTACTTCCCCGATTCGCTAAAAACAACCATCCGACTCTCGCGTAGCATTGTCACTTGCGTATTTTGTTTCTTTTACCATCCAAACCAGATGGCGCTGCGCAGTTAACGGCTCGAAAACCGGAGCCTTGCTTTAGGTTCGTTAGATGACGCGACTATTCATTCATTTGTTTTTAATTTTTTTTTTTAGTTTTTACTTTTTGTTTAAATTAATTGATTTGATTTTACATTACGTCGTCTCGTCATATAAACAGAAAATATTTAAACAATTTAGGCGCGCCTCCGCATCTATTTGGGCGCCGACCACCTGGCGGCGCTACTTATTTTCCAAATTCTGTTTACAAAGTATGACGGCGTTTTCATCTATCTAGCGGTCTCCTACATTTTTTTTTTTATTATTATTATTTTTTTTTCTGCTTTTGTTTTGCGTTGTTCCTGCGTAGTGATAGTTCTTGGTTCTTGGTGAGCTCGGACGCTTTCCAACGCGTTAAGATTCTGGAGTGCAAACTTGTAAGAAACCTTTGCAACCGTGAGTAGTATGCAGTCGGCGCTGCTTGCACGCGATGTATTTTCGACGCGTTTTGTCCGTCTTATTGCCCGCGTGCGTTGGCGTACCTGGTTTCTGAAAGTGTGCGCGTCTCCCACGTGCATCTTAAACCATGCGTGGTCATTGCATGTTTTCGCTTGAGGAGATATCCATTTCCACCAGTGAGTAGTGTTCATTCGCCGCCGCTTCATCGCGATGTGCTTTTGACGTCTTTTTGCTTCTCTGTGCCGCCCGCCCTCCGTGCTTTCCGAAGGTGAGCGCATGGTTTCGCTTTGCAGTGCGCGCTCTGCAGCGTGGTGTTGTGGCGTGGTTCCGGTGAAAGTGCCTGTGGGTGACCTCGCGTGCGTCCGTAATTCCCTGCCTTCGGCCTACTCAGCGTGGACGTCATTTCTGTCCTGTGACCTGCTGCTCAGTGCTCAGTGCTCAGTGCTGTGCTTGTGCAAGGCCTCTGGTGTGGGTGCCGTGTCCTACGTATCGCCCAACTAGGTTCTACTTGTGCCCCTTATTAATTCATTAATATGTGTCGTGTGTGTGTGTGCTCTTTGAGCAGTTTCCGTTCTTGTGCCGTCCGTCCAGTGAAAGGATTTTTTTATTTTTTTTTATTAAGTTACGGCGCTTGTTTTCGTGCAGCTCTACGTGGTCGTGTCCTCGTACGCAGTGGTGTGTTTGTGGAAAGTCTCTCGTTGTGTTGTGTTGTGCAGTGCAGTGCAGTGCAGTGCAGTGCAGTGCAGTGCTGTGCGTGCGCCAAAGCCTCTGGATAAAAGAAAAAATATATATATATATATAAATACACATTTTTTTTCTAATTTTTTTTTTAATTAATTTTACATGTGGTAAGTATGCATGACTTATACCATCCTTTGTATTGATTTATTTGGGTCGTGTCTTTTTTTTTCCACATTATTAGCCTTCTTGTTCTCCTCCTCCTCCTGCTTATCATTATTGTAGAAATGTTTTCCTTTTTCTTTTTTTCCTCTTTCTTTCTAAGCTTTTAGTTTCCACCAGAGTGTCGAACCGAATTTTTTATTGGTTTGCTTCGATTTGCGGGAGCACAAAAGTAATGTAGGACATTAAAATAGCACAACAAATAGAAGAACAAGAGGTATACAGGACAGGCGCTGATGTTGAACTAGTTTCATTCAGGAAAAGTGAACATGTATATACACACGACAGGCAAAGCAGCACATATTCTTAAGGGTAGAAGATATTTGAGCTGGGATGCTGGTGTCTCCCAGCACGATCAAACCATCCGGGGCTATTGCCGCCTTCTCGGCTGCCCTCGGCACTTATCGTGAATAAAAGCTATATATGTATGTTTACTTTTCCTGGATAAAACTAGTTGAAAGTGAGTGCCAGTCCTGTATACTCCTTGTCCTCGTCTTTTTTGCGTTATTTTATATATTTTACTAAGATGAACCAACAGCGTACCGTATTAAAAAGAAAAAGAAGCTAAAGTGATATTATATTTACCTGGTGCTTCTTTTCGTAATAGGCACTATTTCAAGAGTGCAAACGGGTATCTTTCCATTCATTTGTAGGGTTCGCTTATTTTCAGGTGCCGAGAAATAAATTGCTTTATTTAAATTTGATGGAGCAGTAAATGGCAAGCTACATACATATCTGTCTTTCCTTGTTTTTTTTGTTTTTTTTTTGTGTGTTATATTTTAGCCTGAATTTAAAAGTTATCAGTCTGTTGGGTCGCCTAAAATACAGGTGATTGGCATTTGAGGTTTTTTTCTTTACAAGATAATGGTTGATTCAATTTAGCAAGTAAGCATCAATTGTGCTACTTTTTTTTTCCTTCATCTTAAATAGAGCTAAGCAATCAACTCGACATGACGGCTACTTAATTTGTCGCTTTCTTACCGCCTGTTTTCCGAAACTGTGTGCTTTCTTTTCGTCGTCATCGACTTTGGGCTGCCGCTCCAAGTCCATAGAGCCTTTTTTTTTTTCAGCTATCCCTGCCGTACACCCTTGTACTTCTATTCATCGTCAGACTAATAGACAGTTATATTTTCTTCCGTACAGTTCCAAGTTGGCGGGTCAGTTTCGGTTCGGCTGAAACTAACTCCTCGGTTCCGGTTTTTCGTTCGCTTCGGTTTTCGGTTCGACACTCTGGTCTTCACCGTGCATGGCAACCCCCCCCCTTCCTTCCTTCCTTCCTTCCCTCCCTCCCTCCCTCCCTCCCTCCCTCCCTCTCTCCCCTCTTCTCCTCCCTGCAAGAAAACAAACTGTCGTTTCGAAATGTTTTCTTACTTGAACTGTGAAGGTTTTCAAGTGCATTTCCTTTCCTCCTTTATTGAGCGCACAATTCTAGAGTGGAACTTCCCTTCTGACATTGCAATAAAGTTTCCTGCACAAGGAAGAAAAACCTGCCATTTGACCTCCCTTGTGTGTGCAAAGTGTCAATGTTCCTATATTACGCTTGAACATGGTCTTTTTGTCTTCCTATTTGTCGCAGAAATCATGTATGTGTATGTATGTATGTATATACATATATATATATATATATATATATATATATATATATATATATATATATATATATATACCAATATCGCACTTTATGGATTAATCTTGCACGACCTGTGAAAACCACGTATCTCTGGCTTTCCTCACGTTCGATTTTCGAGCAATTTCTGAAGCTAGCTTGGGGAGATTGATTTCGCTCGCACACAATTCGAGGCGCGAGGACGGGCATGTACGAACGCCTACGTAGTCGGGACGGTAAACAAAACTTACACAAATTAAAATCCTGCGCAGATAATAAAAGAAAGAGCAACAAAAAAGTATGGGCGTCTTTCTTTACTAATTTCTTTTTTTTTTTTTTTAGGATTGTAAGCGGACGGGCTTCTTAAACGATACCAAAAAGCGAGACACAATTTGACAAACGGGTCACGTCACAAGAAAGAAAATCCCACATCCTCAAGCGTGTAAAAAATGCACGCAATATCTACAGTACTGGAATTGGAAGCGCTGCCAATCTCGCGTGCACTAGCCCAAATCGCGTTGCTCCCGCTCACGTCAAAGCGACACAGACCTCGTCGGAAAGGTATGCTTTCTGACGCGGTCAACCGGTAAAAACACTATATATTGTAAAATTCTGTACTTTGGACGTGATTAATTCAGACTGCTTTGCGGCTAACTAAGCGCGCGTTCCTTCCCAATGAAACGAAAGAGCGAGATTAGAAATAGAGGAAATAATTCCCGTGAAAAGAAAGAAATTCGTCTCTTATTGAGCTTGGCAGTAAAGCACGCGACATCTCCAGTATTCCGTTTGAAAGCGTTGTCCATGGCAAGTGCAGTAGTGTACAGTGTTCGGCTCTCGCCCAGTTGAAAGCGCCAGAAAGCCCGTGTCGCCTCGCGACACGGGTAACCGCTAGAAAACACGCACATTTTAAAGTCGCGTGATTTGCACTTGATTCCTCGGAAGTACTTTGTGGGAGACGAAGCGGGCGTTCCATGCCAAGGACACGGAAGAGAGAGATTAGAAATAGAGCGAACAATTCGCGTGAAAAGAATAATATTTGTCTCCTATCAAACTTGCCAGAAAAGTAAGCGAGATTTCCAGTATTCCGTTTGAAAGCGCTGCCCGTCGCAAGTGCAGTAGTGTACAGTGTTCGGCTCTCGCCCAGTTGAAAGCGCCAGAAAGCCCGTGTCGCCTCGCGACACGGGTAACCGCTAGAAAACACGCACATTTTAAAGTCGCGTGATTTGGACTTGATTCCTCGGAAGTACTTTGTGGGAGACGAAGCGGGCGTTCTATGCCAAGGAGACGGAAGAGAGAGATTAGAAATAGAGCGAACAATTCGCGTGAAAAGAATAATATTTGTCTCCTATCAAACTTGCCAGAAAAGTAAGCGAGATTTCCAGTATTCCGTTTGAAAGCGCTGCCCGTCGCAAGTGCAGTAGGGTAAATTGTTCGGCTCTCGCCCAGTTGAAAGCGCCAGAAAGCCCGTGTCGCAAAGCGACACGGGTAACCGCTAGAAAACACGCATCTTTTTCTTTTGTTAATCCCGTGCTTCTCACTTCGTTCCTTGAGAGGACTTTGTCGGAAACTAAGTGGCGGGGCCTTCCAAACGAAACCAATGGTAGAAACAATAAAGTGAGCAAAGAAGAGTAGTGTAAAGAAAGAACATTGCCTATTATGAAGCCTGCCGTAAACACGCGCGATACCGCGAGCATTCGGATTAAAAGCAGTGACAATCTCACTTACTATAGCGCTCATTGTTCGGCTCTGACACAATTCAAAACGCATGAAACGCCCCGTGTAAATATTGGTTTACTTTGTAATAACAAAGTCGATAGACTTTCTGTTGACCATATTAACATGAACTGAAAGTCGAAAAGAAGTAATCAGAGTCAAGTAGGGGTCAGCACGTTTTTAATAAAAAGCGAGAAATAATTTTTTTATAGGGGTAGGATGTATGTACGTATGTATGTATGTATATATAGAGGCACACAGGAAAAAAAAGAACATTTATATATATATATATATACACACAAACATACATACATACATACATACATACATATATATATATATATATATATATATATATATATATATATATATATAAGGAGAGAGAGAGGGGAAAAAAAATAAGAAAGAAAGAAGGACAAATAAATGATACTGAATAACGGGAGCCACATGAGTGAGAGACAGTAAGTCAGTCAGTCAGTCACCGAAACTGATAACCACAAACTATGTACAGAATGCTCTTGAAGGATCTTCTTTATACTTATCGGTGCTATTATGTGGAGGTGGGGTCTGTCGAGCGTTCGATTGGTGCGAGCGGCGGCTGACGACGTCGCCGACGCCTTTCGTCGCCGTCTCGGCCGCTGCCTCCGCCGCATGGTCGTTACAGCAAGGTACCTGCGATCTCTGGCGTCTGCCGTTGGGGTCGGTTCTCGGGTGCACCTGTGTCTTGAAAACGAATGCGAGAGGAGGGTGTTTCGGAGCGTCCGCGCTAACCGAACGGTGTGAAATGACGAGTGCGTTCTGACCGAAGGCCGGGGTGCGTCCTCGCGTCCTCACGGGACCTGAAAGCTCGGCAACGCTGCGAAGGCGTCGTCAATGATTTTTTTGGCGTACGACTTTCTGTTGCTACGACGAGAAAGAAATTTATGCGCTTCTTGCCGCGTCGGTACCGACCTCGGTCGGGGATATTCCGGCTGCGCGCTCGAACGTGCTTCATTTCTTCTTGGATTTGGAAGTAATTCCTAAGCGTTGTGTGTGTTTGCGGTTCGTAAGGGGCGCCTGACGGTGGCCCCGCGTCCGCGCGTTGGTAGGGTTTGGGGCGACCCACCACGAAAAGATTACCTGGTTGATCCTGCCAGTAGTCATATGCTTGTCTCAAAGATTAAGCCATGCATGTCTAAGTACATGCCGAAACAAGACGAAACCGCGAATGGCTCATTAAATCAGTTATGGTTCCTTAGATCGTTTCTTCCTACTTGGATAACTGTGGCAATTCTAGAGCTAATACATGCAGTGAGCCCGAAGCCCCTCGGGGCGACGGGTGCTTTTATTAGACCAAGATC
Organism: Ixodes scapularis; assembly: GCF_016920785.2. Lineage (NCBI taxonomy): Eukaryota > Metazoa > Arthropoda > Arachnida > Ixodida > Ixodidae > Ixodes > Ixodes scapularis. The sequence goes on along the minus strand of NW_024610108.1, from coordinate 3,003,821 downwards.
AATCGGGCTTCGGTCCGTTTTGTGTGGTGACTCTGGATAACTTTGTGCTGATCGCACGGCCACGAGCCGGCGACGTTTCTTTCAAGTGTCTGCCTTATCAACTGTCGATGGTAGGTTATGCGCCTACCATGGTTGTTACGGGTAACGGAGAATCAGGGTTCGATTCCGGAGAGGGAGCCTGAGAAACGGCTACCACATCCAAGGAAGGCAGCAGGCGCGCAAATTACCCACTCCCGGCACGGGGAGGTAGTGACGAAAAATAACAATACGGGACTCTTTTGAGGCCCCGTAATTGAAATGAGTACACTCTAAATCCTTTAACGAGGATCCATTGGAGGGCAAGTCTGGTGCCAGCAGCCGCGGTAATTCCAGCTCCAATAGCGTATACTAAAGTTGCTGCGGTTAAAAAGCTCGTAGTTGGATCTCAGTTACAGGCGGGAAGTGCGTGGACACCACGTTACGGCCCGTGCTGAACATCATGCCTGTCGTGGCTTGGTTCCCTTCATCAGGTGCCTTGCTTTGGCCGGCGCGTTTACTTTGAAAAAATTAGAGTGCTCAACGCAGGCGATTCGCCTGAATAACAGTGCATGGAATAATAGAACAAGATCCTGTTTCTGTTCTGTTGGTTTTTGGAATACAGGATAATGATTAAGAGGGACAGACGGGGGCATTCGTATTGCGGCGCTAGAGGTGAAATTCTTGGACCGTCGCAAGACGAACTACTGCGAAAGCATTTGCCAAGAATGTTTTCATTGATCAAGAACGAAAGTTAGAGGTTCGAAGGCGATCAGATACCGCCCTAGTTCTAACCATAAACGATGCCAACCAGCGATCCGCCTGAGTTACTCAAATGACTCGGCGGGCAGCTTCCGGGAAACCAAAGTATTTGGGTTCCGGGGGAAGTATGGTTGCAAAGCTGAAACTTAAAGGAATTGACGGAAGGGCACCACCAGGACTGGAGCCTGCGGCTTAATTTGACTCAACACGGGAAAACTTACCCGGCCCGGACACTGGGAGGATTGACAGATTGAGAGCTCTTTCTTGATTCGGTGGATGGTTGTGCATGGCCGTTCTTAGTTGGTGGAGCGATTTGTCTGGTTAATTCCGATAACGAACGAGACTCTAGCCTATTAAATAGGTGCGTGGTTCTCTGCACCTTGCACCCTTCTTAGAGGGACAAGCGGCTCCTAGCCGCACGAAACAGAGCAATAACAGGTCTGTGATGCCCTTAGATGTCCGGGGCCGCACGCGCGCTACACTGAAGGAAGCAGCGTGTTTTTATCCCTGTCTGTAAAGACTGGGTAACCCGTGGAACCTCCTTCGTGATTGGGATAGGGGCTTGCAATTGTTCCCCTTGAACGAGGAATTCCCAGTAAGCGCGAGTCATAAGCTCGCGTTGATTACGTCCCTGCCCTTTGTACACACCGCCCGTCGCTACTACCGATTGAATGATTTAGTGAGGTCTTCGGACCGATACCCGGAGCGGCCTTTCGGTTGCGCCGGTGTGTTGGAAAGATGACCAAACTTGATCATTTAGAGGAAGTAAAAGTCGTAACAAGGTTTCCGTAGGTGAACCTGCGGAAGGATCATTACCGGATGTTATTTTGCATCGTTTTGTCTTCTTCCTCTTGTACGGGGAATGGACTCGATGTGCGAATTTATCTGGCGCCGATCCCGACCAAGCTTGGATGCCGTCGGGACGGCACAAAAAAAACAACTGTGGTTCGGATGTGCCTTTTTCTTTGGGTGGCCTCCGTTCCTTTCGATGATGCGCCCAGCGGGATCCCTCTGCTGCCTCGATTGAGAGGAGATTTCAAGTGCACCGGGACAATCCGCGGGTTACAAAAGGCGCATCGCCCCCTTTTTCGTCTCTTCTCGAGGATCGCCCTTTTGTTTTGATTAACGAAGAGGCGTTTGAGAAGAAGCTTTTTTTTGCGCTTTCGAGATGGCATGGGATGTGCCGGGCGCGAAAAAAAACAACAACTTGTGTTTGGTCGTACTGATTGAAAAATCCAAACACATTGACACGACTCTAAGCGGTGGATCACTCGGTTCTCGGGTCGATGAAGAACGCAGCCAGCTGCGAGACTTGGTGTGAATTGCAGGACACACTGAGCACTTACTCTTTGAACGCACATTGCGGCCTCGGGCCTTCCCGTGGCTTCGTCTGTGTGAGGGTCGGATCATATATCAAGAGAGGAGAATTTGTTTTCTACCTCGTTTTGACTGTGTCGGATCGTGGGCAGCACGCAGTTTTATGCTTTCTTGCGTTGCGTTTTCTTTGAGCAAATGCACGAGTGGTGCGATTGCACGCGTGCGCTTAACCAGTCCTCCTCCTCCTACGAGTTTTTATCGAACACTGCATGGGAAAACGAAACTCGATGGATACCGTTTGTGGAAAATCCCGTACCAAAAAAATCTTTCGCACGTTGAACGGCGCTGTGACGTCGGTGCGTTAGAAACGGAGATTTGAAACGGTTTCTTTTCGATCGATTCTGTTTTCTTTGGCGTGGATGTTGTTCGATTGGAAAAACCGTGGGACGGAGTTGGCGTTGGCGCGTTGAAACGCGGCGTCGGCAAATGTAAATCTCGTGGCGTTGATTTGCACAAAAAAAAGAAAAACGCTTCTGGGAGGAAAGTTTTTTGCGTCGTAGCCTTCCGTCAGTCTAAGACCTTCGCGTCCCCGATGAATACTGGAGCCATCCAGTAGGGGAATGCCGTTGGATTGCGCGCTTTCTTTTTTGTCGAATCGAAAGCGATGCAAAGCGTGTGTACAACAACTGTTAGTTCGCCATCCTTTTGTGTTTTTGACATGTGGTAAGGAGGCGAAGTTTTTGTTGGAAAGCGCACAAAATAAATTGTCGACCTCACATCAGGCGAGACAACCCGCTGAATTTAAGCATATCACTAAGCGGAGGAAAAGAAACCAACAGGGATTCCCTTAGTAGCGGCGAGCGAAACGGGACCTAGCCCAGCACCGAATCCCTCGTCCTTGCCGGCGATCGGGAAATGTGGTGTATGGGAGGTAACGTTCCCGAGAGTTTTGCGGTGGTGCAAGTCCCCCTGACAGGGGCTTGACCCAGAGTGGGTGCCAGGCCCGTCTCCGCCACTGCTCTCTCGGGATGGAACCTCCCGTGAGTCGGGTTGCTTGAGAGTGCAGCCCTAATTGGGTGGTAAACTCCATCTAAGGCTAAATACGTCCGAGAGACCGATAGTTCACAAGTACCGTGAGGGAAAGTTGAAGAGAACTTTGAAGAGAGAGTTCAAGAGTACGTGAAACCGCTTAGAGTAAAACGGGTGGGCCCTCGAAGCTCGAGGGCGGTGGGATTCAGTTTCGCTGTGACGTGGAGCGGTGTCAGCGTCTTGGTTTACGGGCTCTCCTTGTAAGGGCCCGTTCCGGCTGCCCGCGCGGTGCCGCGCACTCCGGAACGCATTTTCCACCGTCGGTAGGACGCCGCGACGGGCACGGGTAACCCTTTCAAGAACGAGTTTGAGTCCGGCCGCTGGAGGTGACCGGCGACGGCCCTTGTTTGGCTGTCGTGGGAGTTATACCTGGCCGGTAATCGAGTACGTCACCCTGCCCAGGCCTCATGGGCGACTCCCTTCGGGGAGGCCCGAAACGATGCCCTCCGGAATGCGGAGCGGGAAACCCGGCTGGGTCAACGGGTCGCCTGCCTTACGCCAGGTATTCGCCTGACGTTCGGTGTTTGGGGCTCGGAACCGGCGAGGCGGGTTCTTTCCGCGGAGGGTCGTCATGGTTGGCGGCGAGTAGGTCGGTAACCCACCCGACCCGTCTTGAAACACGGACCAAGGAGTCTAACATGTGCGCGAGTCAATGGGTCCCTCAAAACCCAGAGGCGCAATGAAACGTGAAGGCGCGGCCTCGTGCCGTGCCGAGTTGCGATCCCGGGCCGCCCAGGGGTCCGATGAAGGGAGCAGCAACGGCCCGCCCCACACGCTCACGTCGTGGGGGCGGCGCTAGAGCGCACACGTTGGCACCCGAAAGATGGTGAACTATGCCCGGGCAGGACGAGGCCAGAGGAAACTCTGGTGGAGGTCCGAAGCGCTTCTGACGTGCAAATCGATCGTCCGACCCAGGTATAGGGGCGAAAGACTAATCGAACCATCTAGTAGCTGGTTCCCTCCGAAGTTTCCCTCAGGATAGCTGGCGCTTGTTGCCGAGACCAGTCACACCTGGTAAAGCGAATGATTAGAGGCATTGGGGTCGAAACGACCTCAACCTATTCTCAAACTTTCAATGGGTGTGTCGGAGGCCTTCTGGTCTGAGGCCTCCGGAAGCGATGAGAGTGCCAAGTGGGCCACTTTTGGTAAGCAGAACTGGCGCTGTGGGATGAACCAAACGCCGGGGTAAGGCGCCCGATGCGGGACGCTCATGAGATCCCATGAAGGGTGTTGGTTGCTTAAGACAGCAGGACGGTGGCCATGGAAGTCGGAACCCGCTAAGGAGTGTGTAACAACTCACCTGCCGAAGCAACTAGCCCCGAAAATGGATGGCGCTCTAGTGTCGAGCCTATCCCCGGCCGCTGCCGGCAGATGCACGCAAACAAGGGGGTGCTAAGCTGCAGCGAGTAGGAGGGCCGCTGCGGTGAGCGTTGAAGGTGTGGGGCGTAAGCCCGCCTGGAGCCGCCGCTGGTGCAGATCTTGGTGGTAGTAGCAAATACTCAAGTGAGAACCTTGAGGACTGAAGTGGAGAAGGGTTCCATGTGAACAGCAGTTGAACATGGGTCAGTCGGTCCTAAGGGAAAGGAGAAGTTCTTTCCGAAGCGGGAGCACTTTTTTGCAGTGGAGAGAGCCCCGCAGTGACCGAAAGGGAATCGGGTTAATAATCCCGAACCCGGACACGGAGATTGGTCCTTCGGGGCCCAGTGCGGTAACGCAAACCAGCTCGGAGACGCCGATGCGAGCCCCGGGAAGAGTTTTCTTTTCTCTGTAAGGAGATCGAGTCCCTGGAATGGGTTCGCCCCGAGATAGGGATGGTGGCTCCGTAGAGCAGTGCGGTTCTTGCGCTGTCCGGTGCGCTCGCGTCGGCCCTTGAAAATCCGAGTGAGGGAGTGTGATTTTCGTGCCGGACCGTACCCACATCCGCAGCAGGTCTCCAAGGTGAACAGCCTCTAGTCGATGGACCAATGTAGGTAAGGGAAGTCGGCAAAACGGATCCGTAACCTTGGGATAAGGATTGGCTCTGAGGACTGAGCCGGTCGGGCTGGGGACCTGAAGCAGGAACGGCACTGCACCGGGAATGGGCGGGGCTCGCCGTTCACGCGGCGCGGCCAAGCCCGGACCAGCGTCGGGACCTTCCTGTGGAAAGCCTCAGCTGCGCGGCGTCTGAGGGCTTCGTGCCCAAAGTGCTATGCTTCGGCCGGCAAAAAACAGTCAACTCAGAACTGGCACGGACCGGGGGAATCCGACTGTCTAATTAAAACAAAGCATTGCGATGGCCGCTGGTCGGTGTTGACGCAATGTGATTTCTGCCCAGTGCTCTGAATGTCAACGTGAAGAGATTCATCAAAGCGCGGGTAAACGGCGGGAGTAACTATGACTCTCTTGGCTGTGCAGAAAATGTAGCCATTCTGGCTACCGCATTAGATGAGGCTAAGACCTCGAGGAAACCCCTGTTCCTTGCCAGTGTGGACCTCACCAAGGCGTTCGATCGGGTTTCCACGGAGGCCATTCTACGGGGGGCAGCCCGTGCCGGTCTCTCGGCACCGTTTCTGGAGTACCTACGGAGTCTGTATGGAACCTCGGGGACGGTGCTCGGGTATGGAGGGAAAACGCTCTTGGTGAGGCCCACTACTGGGGTGAGACAGGGAGATCCTCTTTCACCTGTACTGTTTAACCTCGTGCTGGACGAGTGGCTCAGCGACCTCGACCCTGAGATAGGGTTCACTAGTGGGGAATTTAAAGTCGACGCCATGGCTTTTGCCGACGACCTGGTCGTAATGGCGTCGACTCCGCGGGGACTCCAGGAAAGACTGGATGACCTCGCGGCCTTCTTGGGCCCACGAGGTTTGGAGATTAACGCTGCCAAATCTTTCACACTTGCCCTCCAGCCGTCTGGGAAAGAAAAGAAAGTTAAGGTTGTCACAACCACCATCTTCCATGTCAACAACGAGCAGCTTCCCGCCAACGATACAGCGACGGTGTGGCGCTACCTGGGCATCTCGTTTTCCGCCGCAGGCAGGGCGCCCATGCCGTTGGAGCGGGAGCTTGCGCTGCTGTTGGGTAGGGTGTCTCGGGCACCTCTGAAGCCTCAGCAGCGTCTGGTGGTCCTGAGGACCTACCTGATGCCTCGTCTTTATCATCGTCTTGTCCTCGGCCCTTTTACGGCCAAGCTGCTTGTCAAGTTGGACCCCCTCGTGCGTGCCTCGGTACGGCGTTGGCTAGCACTGCCGCATGATGTGCCGCTCGGCTACATTCATGCAGAAACTCCGGCTGGCGGGTTGGGAGTCCCCTGCCTCAGAACCGCCGTGCCAGGACTGCAGATGCACAGGTACGAGCGTTTGGCACACAGCAGCCACCCGTCCTGTGCTCAGACCCTGCGTTGTCGCCTCATAAAGGAGGCCCTACGGCACGCAGATCGTCTGTGCACGTACGAAGGTGCGCAACTGCGGTCCAGTGAAGCACGTTGCCGGTTCTGGGCGGGGAAGCTCCACCGCAGCTGCGACGGACGTGCACTCGCTGAGTGCGGCAATGTGCCCGGCTCACAAAGATGGGTGGCCGAGGGAACTCAACTCTTGCCTGGCCGGGAGTTTATAGACTGTGTCAAGTTGCGTGTGAACGCCATGCCAAACCGGACACGCACGAAGCGCGGTCAGGGTGGCAGCAAGAGATGTCGTGCTGGCTGCAACGAGCCGGAGAGCCTGGGACACATCCTTCAGCGGTGCCACCGCTCTGACTTCAAACGTATAAAAAGGCATGACAACATTGTAGAGGAGCTTGCGACTCGCCTGCGGAAAAGGAGGTGGGATGTCCGGGTTGAGACCACCGTACGAACGTCAGAGGGTAACCGTTTCCCAGACCTCGTGGTGTCCAACAAGGACACGCAGGTTATCTTGGACGTCCAGGTCGTCGGCCTTCGCATTAGTCTGGGTGATGCGCACCGTCGGAAGGTTGCGAAATACTCCGTGCCGGAGGTCCTGGAGCAGGTGCGGGGGAGCCGTCAAACGGATTCCCTTGTATCCAGTGTCACCCTTTCCTACAGAGGTGTGTGGGCGTCCGAGAGTGCCCAGGTTCTAGCGGACCTGGGTCTCGGACGCGAAGATTTTAAAGTCCTAACAGTGAAGTGTCTCCAGGGGGGCCTGGTGTGTTTTCGTGTTGATCAGCAGATGACGACTGTGGCGTACCCACGGGTGATGGCGCGTTTGGCGCCCTAATAGTGCCCCCGCAACTAACCCCCCCCACTTTCTAACTCAGTGGGGGTTTTGAAGGTCGCTCTCCCTTGAATGAGAGTTATAATACGTTTTTCTTCCTTTTGTCGGGTGTGGGGGGTGCTCACGCTTACCTGGAGAGGGCGTAACTCGGTCCCCCTAACCCCCTTTTCCTTTTCATCTGGGGTCGGGTTGGGTTCCGTTTGGGTCCCTAGTCGGGGGGTTAACTCTCCCGAACTGGGGGCTGGACGGCCGGTTCGTTCCCCAATGGGTTCAAGCCACAGTGCCCTTCAGTCTGCCCGACGATGAGGGAGTAAAAGATAAATAGCCAAATGCCTCGTCATCTAATTAGTGACGCGCATGAATGGATTAACGAGATTCCCACTGTCCCTATCACATACAAGCATATGCAGATGACACGATATTAGTTATTACTGGAAAAACAAGACGAGAAATTGAAACAATAGCAAATATAACTTTAGAAATAATTTCTCAATGGTCCACCGAACATCGTCTGAATTTAAATTATTCAAAATGTTACTGTATGTTAATTGCAGCAGGTAAACGCCTTTCCCAAGGAAGACCGCCTACAGTAAGGATTAATAACCATAACCTGAAATATGTAACCACATTACGATTATCAGGGGTTGTCTTTGATGTAAACCTATCCTTTATACCACACATAGAATATCTTAGAGAAAAAATATTAAAACATACATTAAAAATGACAACTTTTGCCAAAATACATTGGGGAATAAATCAAAAACAACAAAAAGAATTATATTTGAGGTGCATAGAAAGATATATAGTTTATGGTGCCAGTATATGGTGGAGAGAAACCCATAACACACATTTATTAAGAAAAGTAATTTCGCTACAACGGATACCTCTCTTAAACATCGCGCGAGCATACAATACATCCAGTAATCTCAGTCTTCCCATATTATGCAACATCCCACCAATACATATTACACTAAAAAAAGAAGTTAAACAATTTTTAATTTTCCAAGAAAATAAAGAAATAGAATGTAATAACCAATTATATAATAAACAGAATACTGAATACATGTACGATCGCTGGATTTTACATCCCTCAAAAAAATTTAAAATAGAATTCCAACAAAACACAACCGTTTCCTGCAACCTACATATATATACAGATGGTTCTTTTTCTCCAAATAAAGTCGGTGCAGCATTTGTGGCCATATTACCAACAGGGACAATAGAAAAGGTATCACAATTTAAACTTCCCAATTATGCAACCATATATGATGCAGAAAGAATAGCATTCGAAGAAGCATTAAAGTATATATTAATTAATAAAAGCAATTCGGAAAGAATAGCCATACATACAGATAGTCTTTCACTCCTTCAAAATCTCGCGAACATCCAAACAAAAACAGAAACCATACATAGATTAAAACAATTAATAA
>NW_024610108.1:2987500-2990000 GCF_016920785.2 Ixodes scapularis | reverse complement strand
AAACTGTGTGCCTCTCTCGAGTGTCCTTGCCTTCACGTTGCTTGCACATGGCGGAAGTGTGTTCGCTCCTCGAGTTTTCTTCTTTGTTGAACCATTAGGGACGCGTGTACTCGTCGGGACTTCGTCGCGACGGTCCAGCCACCCCTCGCGTTCGCTTCGCTCACGTAAACAAGCACAACGCCAGCGTACTTCCCCGATTCGCTAAAAACAACCATCCGACTCTCGCGTAGCATTGTCACTTGCGTATTTTGTTTCTTTTACCATCCAAACCAGATGGCGCTGCGCAGTTAACGGCTCGAAAACCGGAGCCTTGCTTTAGGTTCGTTAGATGACGCCACTATTCATTCATTTGTTTTTAATTTTTTTTTTAGTTTTTACTTTTTGTTTAAATTAATTGATTTGATTTTACATTACGTCGTCTCGTCATATAAACAGCAAATATTTAAACAATTTAGGCGCGCCTCCGCATCTATTTGGGCGCCGACCACCTGGCGGCGCTACTTATTTTCCAAATTCTGTTTACAAAGTATGACGGCGTTTTCATCTATCTAACGGTCTCCTACATTTTTTTTTTTTTTTATTATTATTAATTTTTTTTTTTGCTTTTGTTTTGCGTTGTTCATGCGGAGTGATAGTTCTTGGTTCTTGGTGAGCTCGGACGCTTTCCAACGCGTTAAGATTCTGGAGTGCAAACTTGTAAGAAACCTTTGCAACCGTGAGTAGTATGCAGTCGGCGCTGCTTGCACGCGATGCATTTTCGACGCGTTTTGTCCGTCTTATTGCCCGCGTGCGTTGGCGTACCTGGTTTCTGAAAGTGTGCGCGTCTCCCACGTGCATCTTAAACCATGCGTGGTCATTGCATGTTTTCGCTTGAGGAGATATCCATTTCCACCAGTGAGTAGTGTTCATTCGCCGCCGCTTCATCGCGATGTGCTTTTGACGTCTTTTTGCTTCTCTGTGCCGCCCGCCCTCCGTGCTTTCCGAAGGTGAGCGCATGGTTTCGCTTTGCAGTGCGCGCTCTGCAGCGTGGTGTTGTGGCGTGGTTCCGGTGAAAGTGCCTGTGGGTGACCTCGCGTGCGTCCGTAATTCCCTGCCTTCGGCCTACTCAGCGTGGACGTCATTTCTGTCCTGTGACCTGCTGCTCAGTGCTCAGTGCTCAGTGCTGTGCTTGTGCAAGGCCTCTGGTGTGGGTGCCGTGTCCTACGCATCGCCCAACTAGGTTCTACTTGTGCCCCTTTTTAATTCATTAATATGTGTCGTGTGTGTGTGTGCTCTTTGAGCAGTTTCCGTTCTTGTGCCGTCCGTCCAGTGAAAGGATTTTTTTATTTTTTTTATTAAGTTACGGCGCTTGTTTTCGTGCAGCTCTACGTGGTCGTGTCCTCGTACGCAGTGGTGTGTTTGTGGAAAGTCTCTCGTTGTGTTGTGTTGTGCAGTGCAGTGCAGTGCAGTGCAGTGCAGTGCAGTGCTGTGCGTGCGCCAAAGCCTCTGGATAAAAGAAAAAAAAAAAAAATATATATATATATATATATATATATAGAAATACACATTTTTTTTCTAATTTTTTTTAAATTAATTTTACATGTGGTAAGTATGCATGACTTATACCATCCTTTGTATTGATTTATTTGGGTCGTGTCTTTTTTTCCACATTATTAGCCTTCTTGCTCTCCTCCTCCTCCTCCTCCAGCTTATCATTATTGTAGAAATGTTTTCCTTTTTCTTTTTTTCCTCTTTCTTTCTAAGCTTTTAGTTTCCACCAGAGTGTCGAACCGAATTTTTTATTGGTTTGCTTCGATTTGCGGGAGCACAAAAGTAATGTAGGACATTAAAATAGCACAACAAATAGAAGAACAAGAGGTATACAGGACAGGCGCTGATGTTGAACTAGTTTCATTCAGGAAAAGTGAACATGTATATACACACGACAGGCAAGGCAGCACATATTCTTAAGGGTAGAAGATATTTGAGCTGGGATGCTGGTGTCTCCCAGCACGATCAAACCATCCGGGGCTATTGCCGCCTTCTCGGCTGCCCTCGGCACTTATCGTGAATAAAAGCTATATATGTATGTTTACTTTTCCTGGATAAAACTAGTTGAAAGTGAGTGCCTGTCCTGTATACTCCTTGTCCTCGTCTTTTTTGCGCTATTTTATATATTTTACTAAGATGAACCAACAGCGTACCGTATTAAAAAGAAAAAGAAGCTAAAGTGATATTATATTTACCTGGTGCTTCTTTTCGTAATAGGCACTATTTCAAGAGTGCAAACGGGTATCTTTCCATTCATTTGTAGGGTTCGCTTATTTTCAGGTGCCGAGAAATAAATTGCTTTATTTAAATTTGATGGAGCAGTAAATGACAAGCTACATACATATCTGTCTTTCCTTGTTGTTTTTTTTTGTGTTATATTTTAGCCTGAATTTAAAAGTTATCAGTCTGTTGGGTCGCCTAAAATACAGGTGATTGGCATTTGAGGTTTTTTTTCTTTACAAGATAATGG
>NW_024610108.1:2982500-2985000 GCF_016920785.2 Ixodes scapularis | reverse complement strand
AAGGACAAATAAATGATACTGAATAACGAGGAGCCACATGAGTGAGAGACAGTAAGTCAGTAAGTCAGTCAGTCAGTCAGTCACCGAAACTGATAACCACAAACTATGTACAGAATGCTCTTGAAGGATCTTCTTTATACTTATCGGTGCTATTATGTGGAGGTGGGGTCTGTCGAGCGTTCGATTGGTGCGAGCGGCGTCTGACGACGTCGCCGACGCCTTTCGTCGCCGTCTCGGCCGCTGCCTCCGCCGCATGGTCGTTACAGCAAGGTACCTGCGATCTCTGGCGTCTGCCGTTGGGGTCGGTTCTCGGGTGCACCTGTGTCTTGAAAACGAATGCGAGAGGAGGGTGTTTCGGAGCGTCCGCGCTAACCGAACTGTGTGAAATGACGAGTGCGTTCTGACCGAAGGCCGGGGTGCGTCCTCGCGTCCTCACGGGACCTGAAAGCTCGGCAACGCTGCGAAGGCGTCGTCAATGATTTTTTGGCTTACGACTTTCTGTTGCTACGACGAAAAAGAAATTTATGCGCTTCCTGCCGCGTCGGTACCGACCTCGGTCGGGGTTATTCCGGCTGCGCGCTCGAACGTGCTTCATTTCTTCTTGGATTTGGAAGTAATTCCTAAGCGTTGTGTGTGTTTGCGATTCGTAAGGGGCGCCTGACGGTGGCCCCGCGTCCGCGCGTTGGTAGGGTTTTGGGCGACCCACCACGAAAAGATTACCTGGTTGATCCTGCCAGTAGTCATATGCTTGTCTCAAAGATTAAGCCATGCATGTCTAAGTACATGCCGAAACAAGGCGAAACCGCGAATGGCTCATTAAATCAGTTATGGTTCCTTAGATCGTTTCTTCCTACTTGGATAACTGTGGCAATTCTAGAGCTAATACATGCAGTGAGCCCGAAGCCCCTCGGGGCGACGGGTGCTTTTATTAGACCAAGATCAATCGGGCTTCGGTCCGTTTTGTGTGGTGACTCTGGATAACTTTGTGCTGATCGCACGGCCACGAGCCGGCGACGTTTCTTTCAAGTGTCTGCCTTATCAACTGTCGATGGTAGGTTATGCGCCTACCATGGTTGTTACGGGTAACGGAGAATCAGGGTTCGATTCCGGAGAGGGAGCCTGAGAAACGGCTACCACATCCAAGGAAAGCAGCAGGCGCGCAAATTACCCACTCCCGGCACGGGGAGGTAGTGACGAAAAATAACAATACGGGACTCTTTTGAGGCCCCGTAATTGAAATGAGTACACTCTAAATCCTTTAACGAGGATCCATTGGAGGGCAAGTCTGGTGCCAGCAGCCGCGGTAATTCCAGCTCCAATAGCGTATACTAAAGTTGCTGCGGTTAAAAAGCTCGTAGTTGGATCTCAGTTACAGGCGGGAAGTGCGTGGACACCACGTTACGGCCCGTGCTGAACATCATGCCTGTCGCGGCTTGGTTCCCTTCATCAGGTTCCTTGCTTTGGCCGGCGCGTTTACTTTGAAAAAATTAGAGTGCTCAACGCAGGCGATTCGCCTGAATAACAGTGCATGGAATAATAGAACAAGATCCTGTTTCTGTTCTGTTGGTTTTTGGAATACAGGATAATGATTAAGAGGGACAGACGGGGGCATTCGTATTGCGGCGCTAGAGGTGAAATTCTTGGACCGTCGCAAGACGAACTACTGCGAAAGCATTTGCCAAGAATGTTTTCATTGATCAAGAACGAAAGTTAGAGGTTCGAAGGCGATCAGATACCGCCCTAGCTCTAACCATAAACGATGCCAACTAGCGATCCGCCTGAGTTACTCAAATGACTCGGCGGGCAGCTTCCGGGAAACCAAAGTATTTGGGTTCCGGGGGAAGTATGGTTGCAAAGCTGAAACTTAAAGGAATTGACGGAAGGGCACCACCAGGAGTGGAGCCTGCGGCTTAATTTGACTCAACACGGGAAAACTTACCCGGCCCGGACACTGGGAGGATTGACAGATTGAGAGCTCTTTTTTGATTCGGTGGATGGTGGTGCATGGCCGTTCTTAGTTGGTGGAGCGATTTGTCTGGTTAATTCCGATAACGAACGAGACTCTAGCCTATGAAATAGGTGCGTGGTTCTCTGCACCTTGCACCCTTCTTAGAGGGACAAGCGGCTCCTAGCCGCACGAAACAGAGCAATAACAGGTCTGTGATGCCCTTAGATGTCCGGGGCCGCACGCGCGCTACACTGAAGGAAGCAGCGTGTTTTTATCCCTGTCTGTAAAGACTGGGTAACCCGTGGAACCTCCTTCGTGATTGGGATAGGGGCTTGCAATTGTTCCCCTTGAACGAGGAATTCCCAGTAAGCGCGAGTCATAAGCTCGCGTTGATTACGTCCCTGCCCTTTGTACACACCGCCCGTCGCTACTACCGATTGAATGATTTAGTGAGGTCTTCGGACCGATACCCGGAGCGGCCTTTCGGTTGCGCCGGTGTGTTGGAAAGATGACCAAACTTGATCATTTAGAGGAAGTAAAAGTCGTAACAAG
>NW_024610108.1:2972500-2977500 GCF_016920785.2 Ixodes scapularis | reverse complement strand
AAAAAATTCGGGCGCTTCGGCGCAGATATCAAAATTGCAAAAATAACAATAGAGATCAATTTAAGAAATCCTATTATGAAGCGCACAAAGATTATAAAACCAACATAAAGGATGCAAAGCAGAGCTCTTTTAAAGAGTTCTGCGGTGTCATCCATGGCAATAATGTTTTTACCCTCCCATATAAGATAGCACTTAACAAACTTAAACGCCCGGTAGTGCTTTGTCCTCTCGTGTTACCAGAAGGAGTTCGGACGAGAAGTCTGGCAGAGACAGTACGTTTTATCCTAACAACACTATTCGAGGAAGATGACCCTAACAGCGACTCGGCACATGAGACCAACGTGCGTCTCATGTCACTCGAAGATATAAATACAATCAATGACATACCCTTCACTTCGGCAGAGGTAGATGCCGTTTTGGCTAAATTGAAATTAACAACTGCACCAGGAATTGATAATATCAAAACCTTTTTTCTGAGAACAATCTACAACAACTTTAAAGAACTCTTTCTTAAAATTTTCAACGCGTGTCTGCAATTTGGTTATTTCCCCGATGAATGGAAAGAAGGAAAAATAATACTACTCAAAAAGACAGATAGGGTTGACAGCCCCTCCGGATATAGACCGATCTGTCTGAACTCCATCTTTGGTAAAGTATTAGAAAAATTAATTAACAATAGGCTGTACCATTTCTTACACTCTTAAAAACTACTTCATGAAAACCAATTTGGCTTTACCCACAGAAAGTCTGCAGTAAGCGCGTTATACAAAATTAAAACTAAGCTGGAGGACGTCAAGAGCGAGGGGAAGGGGGCAATCTTGGTGTCTCTGGACATCAAGGGAGCCTTCAACTCGCTCTGGGCCCCAGTAGTAATTAACAAACTAAGAGAAAACAACTGCCCCAGAAATCTTTTCAATTTGGTTCGAAACTTTTTGACAAACCGCAAAATGTCCTACTTAACAAAAAGCGAAAAAATTACTATCGGATCAGTAAAGGGGTGTCCGCAAGGTTCACCCCTCAGTCCTCTTCTTTTCAATGTTGTTATTGCGGATCTTCTTCAACAAAGATTCGAAAACAATATAACGATTCAGGCATTTGCTGACGACGTAACCCTAATAGTGACGGGAAAATCACGGAAAGAACTGGAGGACAATGCAAACCGGGCGCTAAACCTCATTAAAGAATGGGGAGATGAAAAAAGGCTAAGCTTTAACCCGGCCAAGTGCGAAGTTCTTGATATTGGAGATCGGTATAAAAAACGAGTACCAACCATTAAATTGGGAGGTCGCAACCTCACTCATGTAAATTCATTAAAAATCCTCGGGGTCGTTTTCGACTCAAAACTGACATTCACGGCACATGCAGAATATCTAAAATCTAAAATAACTCAAAGCACCCAAGCCCTCGGCATGTTTTCCGGGGTCAACTGGGGCATCAAGGGGACACAATTCAGAGACATTTATATCAGAGGAATAGAACGAGCAATTACGTACGCCGCCCCCGTATGGTGGAAAAATACAAACAATTCGCACTTGGCCAGAAAGCTACAGTCTGTA
The DNA here is from genome assembly GCF_016920785.2 of Ixodes scapularis. Lineage (NCBI taxonomy): Eukaryota > Metazoa > Arthropoda > Arachnida > Ixodida > Ixodidae > Ixodes > Ixodes scapularis. The sequence continues at coordinate 2,975,944 of NW_024610108.1, read as the reverse complement.
CAAAGAACGCCGCTTTTGAAAATAACTAAAGCATACCGCACTGTTAGCAATATCAACCTTAATATTCTCTCAAACATTATGCCAATAGCACTAACACTCGACAAAGAAGCCGCGTCATTTCACTTGTTTCAGAGAAACAGTGACCACACCATACTTGGGACGACCTGGGAGACGGAAAAAATCCAAAAACTGTTAGATCCCTGGGATACGCACCCAGCAGAAAAAACAGCTGTATCATTCTTTAAAAAAGCGCCTAGCACTGCTCAACTTAACATTTTCACCGATGGATCTGTCTGTAACCAGACAGTAGGAGCAGCATTTATAATACTAGATGAATTGGAAAAATCAAATAAGAAAGCAATGTACAAATTAGAAAAGCACGCAACAATATATGATGCCGAAATGATTGCAATTCTGAAAAGTCTGGAATACGTATCAACTTTTAAAAACAGTACAACCATTAACCTATTCACGGATAGCTTATCCACGCTGCAGGCCCTAGCTAACCCCCACAATAACCATCCAGTAATTCAACTCATAAAAAATACCATTAAAACAATTCGAACAATGCATAGTATAAATCTAATGCATGTGAAAGGCCACACTGGGGTGGAGGGAAACGAATTGGCAGATAAACTAGCAAATAAAGCGCGAACTCATGGAGAACCGGTAGCGTTACCCATGGGAAAAAACTATGTCAAAAAAGAAATCAAAATTCAACCCTTTAAAGAATGGGATCAGCGATGGAAAGAGGAGGGGCAAAACTCCGAATTGAGTACATGGATCCCTAGTATACACGATATACCAGACAATTTTCCAGCAAACTTTTACATCTCACAGGTCGTCACCAATCATGGCAGGCTGCCTTATTACCTCTATAGAGTGAAACTGTCTCCCGACCAAAACTGCTTCTGCGGGAGGCAGTGCGTTAATTTCCTACACTATCTTAATGAATGCCCGTTACTAAAACCTCTCGCGGAACAAGTGTACAATTTATTGCCCGGCAAAGTGACCACTGTCACGGATAAAGATAAAATTAACATTCTAAAAAACCAAAAAATTCTTAAACTAATTGGAGAAATGTTAAATCTCATTGGGGCAAAATTAGGCACATTAGAACGAAGAGGGCTAACATAACAAAAAAGTGATTGCCTGTCGGAAAAAGCGGGCACAGTGCAATAATCGGTGAGCGTCCCCGCCCGCACAACAGGTGCAAAGTGCTCTGCACCTTCCGACACGCAACACGTGCCCAGGCGCTTCCTGGCGCACAGGGAAGAGGGAAGGGATGGGAGGGATGGGGGAAGGGAACTCACAAACACACAGACACACTCACTTGCACAACAACAGGAAGGTGAAACCCGGGAATACTCCCCCATGCAGCGGTGCCCCCGCCCACGCTACCCTCCAAAACCCCGTACTGATGGGTAAGGTACGGGGAAGGGGTGAGGCAACGGTGAATAGCCCCTCACCATGGAGTGGAGGTACTCGAGCTCCAGCACATTGGCAACCCAATGCCAAGAGCAGGGCCATCTGGGGAGGTTCGCGGCCACCTTCAAACATTAACTGCTACAGACCAGGTAGTGTTGGGGGCCCTAGGGGTTCCCGCGCTCGGGGTGCGGGCTGGGCCCGCGGTTTGCCGCTGTCTTCTCCGGCCAGATGGGGCTGTCATTAAGACATGCAGACATGCAGTGCCCGCTGCGGCTCCTTGGCCACAAGGGGCGAGCAGCGGGCACCTCGGGGGCCGTGAGGCAGCGGTGGGACGTGGGTCGGGTGCGCGCCGTTGGCGCGGGGATTTCTGTGGCCCTCTCTGGCACTCCCACATAACATAAAATACGATACCAAGTAGCCTACACCACAACAGCAATGGCGACGTGGCGCGAGTACAGGCGTAAGCGGCGCCCCCGCAGATGGGCGTTCAGGTGGGCCCGCCCCTTCAGCAGATGGGTGGAGGGGAGGGGCCCACTGGACGCGGCTCAAAGCTCGGGAAGAGCAGGGCCGCTTGTCTCGGCCCGGGAACCATTTACATAAACTAGTATAATGGGGACACCTACAAATAACACGAATGTATACGCACAACCAAACATAAGACTGCCGCATACACTGCCCCCAAGGCCTCGGTCGATGATAGCGCTGCCCCCGCCGGACCCGCTCCACAGCCACAGCCCAGGCAGCGTGCTGGGGCGGAGAGGCCGGGAAACCGGCCTCTCTTATTCAGCAGGTGTGGGGGCCAGGGGGACAAAGCCCCGACCCTGTGCTCAGGAAGTTCCCTCCCCTTGTTGAGAGAGTGACGAGGGGGGGACGACCAGAGTTACGGCCGAGGGACAGGGCCATATGCCGGGACCATGGGGGCCTGTAGTCAAAAGACAAAGGGAGGACAGGGAAAGAGGGAGTAGGAACACAAAAAGGGGAGGGGAGGGGGAGACTAATGAAGGCCTTTCTTTTCAGTACCCTCGCGATCCCCACTCGAAGACAGACAGCAACCCCGATTCGACCATAAAATTGTTTATTCCTCAAGAAGCTTGTAATCAAGAACCAACTACCGCCGACCATCATCCAGCAAGCCGTCCAGATCCATAATTCGACCATAGAACTGTTAAAACATCAAGCATCATGTAAAAAGAACTTTCAACAACCATCGTCAACTAGCCCGAAACGCCAATCAAGAGAAGTCATCAGAGAAGAACTGGGGGGGAGGGAGATACATTTTAGTAATTGTTTAGTCCAGGAAGTAGCATGTAAAAGGGGGAGGGATTTTAGAAAAGGCTTTCATTAGTGTGTACATTGATATGTATATATTTTTCTTTATATCTTTCACACATTTCACTTAAATTTTACGTCTTTTTATGTTTTTACCCTATATATGTATGTTTGCAATTTTTTTTTCCTTTTTTTATATTTTTGCCTTATATATGGGTGTGTATGGTTTTGTGTGTATGTATGTATGTGTGTATGTACATGTCTATGTATATATACACATATATATATATATATACTTTTTCTTGTGCATTTTAGTGTAAGAACACTATTTCATTTTTTCTATTTTTCTGTAAAGTGATAGCATGCTCACTATTTTACTCTTCATCATATTTAACCAATATATATAGGCTTTTTTCATTCTGTACAGCGGGTGCATGCGCGCTTCTCTTCTGGGGAAAATTTGAAAAAGTTTTTTTTTTTCTTTTTTTCTTTTCTAGTTTTCAATAAACGTCGCTGATGGACTGGGCCGGTGCCCTTGGCTGTGGTTATGCTAAAACAGTAGATCCCGGGGGGGTGGGGTTTTTTAAGTAATTTTTTATATTAGGATGCCTGCTATACCTTTGTGGTGCGGGCAGAGGAGCAATTTTATTTTTATTTTTTCTTGACTTAATTTCCCTTTTCTTTTAAGTCTCCTTTATATATTTTGTCCCTATCTACTCCGCATGTGGACGGGGGGACAAAAAGGGC
>NW_024610108.1:2960000-2967500 GCF_016920785.2 Ixodes scapularis | reverse complement strand
TCCTCGTACGCAGTGGTGTGTTTGTGGAAAGTCTCTCGTTGTGTTGTGTTGTGCAGTGCAGTGCAGTGCAGTGCAGTGCAGTGCTGTGCGTGCGCCAAAGCCTCTGGATAAAAGAAAAAAAAAAAATATATATATATATATATATATATATATATATATATATAAATACACATTTTTTTTCTAATTTTTTTTAAAATTAATTTTACATGTGGTAAGTATGCATGACTTATACCATCCTTTGTATTGATTTATTTGGGTCGTGTCTTTTTTTTCCACATTATTAGCCTTCTTGTTCTCCTCCTCCTCCTCCTCCAGCTTATCATTATTGTAGAAATGTTTTCCTTTTTCTTTTTTTCCTCTTTCTTTCTAAGCTTTTAGTTTCCACCAGAGTGTCGAACCGAATTTTTTATTGGTTTGCTTCGATTTGCGGGAGCACAAAAGTAATGTAGGACATTAAAATAGCACAACAAATAGAAGAACAAGAGGTATACAGGACAGGCGCTGATGTTGAACTAGTTTCATTCAGGAAAAGTGAACATGTATATACACACGACAGGCAAAGCAGCACATATTCTTAAGGGTAGAAGATATTTGAGCTGGGATGCTGGTGTCTCCCAGCACGATCAAACCATCCGGGGCTATTGCCGCCTTCTCGGCTGCCCTCGGCACTTATCGTGAATAAAAGCTATATATGTATGTTTACTTTTCCTGGATAAAACTAGTTGAAAGTGAGTGCCTGTCCTGTATACTCCTTGTCCTCGTCTTTTTTGCGCTATTTTATATATTTTACTAAGATGAACCAACAGCGTACCGTATTAAAAAGAAAAAGAAGAAGCTAAAGTGATATTATATTTACCTGGTGCTTCTTTTCGTAATAGGCACTATTTCAAGAGTGCAAACGGGTATCTTTCCATTCATTTGTAGGGTTCGCTTATTTTCAGGTGCCGAGAAATAAATTGCTTTATTTAAATTTGATGGAGCAGTAAATGACAAGCTACATACATATCTGTCTTTCCTTGTTGTTTTTTTTTTTTGTGTGTTATATTTTAGCCTGAATTTAAAAGTTATCAGTCTGTTGGGTCGCCTAAAATACAGGTGATTGGCATTTGAGGTTTTTTTTCTTTACAAGATAATGGTTGATTCAATTTAGCAAGTAAGCATCAATTGTGCTACTTTTTTTTTCCTTCATCTTAAATAGAGCTAGGCAATCAACTCGACATGAAGGCTACTTAATTTGTCGCTTTCTTACCGCCTGTTTTCCGAAACTGTGTGCTTTCTTTTCGTCGTCATCGACTTTGGGCTGCCGCTCTAAGTCCATAGAGCCTTTTTTTTTCAGCTATCCCTGCCGTACACCCTTGTACTTCTATTCCTCGTCAGACTAATAGACAGTTATATTTTCTTCCGTACAGTTCCAAGTTGGCGGGTCAGTTTCGGTTCGGCTGAAACTAACTCCTCGGTTCCGGTTTTTCGTTCGCTTCGGTTTTCGGTTCGACACTCTGGTCTTCACCGTGCATGGCACCCCCCCCCCTTCCTTCCTTCCTTCCCTCCCTCCCTCCCTCCCTCCCTCTCTCCCCTCTTCTCCTCCCTGCAAGAAAACAAACTGTCGTTTCGAAATGTTTTCTTACTTGAACTGTGAAGGTTTTCAAGTGCATTTCCTTTCCTTCTTTATTGAGCGCACAATTCTAGAGTGGAACTTCCCTTCTGACATTGCAATAAAGTTTCCTGCACAAGGAAGAAAAACCTGCCATTTGACCTCCCTTGTGTGTGCAAAGTGTCAATGTTCCTATATTATGCTTGAACATGGTCTTTTTGTCTTCCTTTTTGTCGCAGAAATCATGTATGTGTATGTATGTATGTATATATATATATATATATATATATATATATATATATATATATATATACCAATATCGCACTTTATGGATTAATCTTGCACGACCTGTGAAAACCACGTATCTCTGGCTTTCCTCACGTTCGATTTTCGAGCAATTTCTGAAGCTAGCTTGGGGAGATTGATTTCGCTCGCACACAATTCGAGGCGCGAGGACGGGCATGTACGAACGCCTACGTAGTCGGGACGGTAAACAAAACTTACACAAATTAAAATCCTGCGCAGATAATAAAAGAAAGAGCAAGAAAAAAGTATGGGCGTCTTTCTTTACTAATTTCTTTTTTTTTTTTTTTAGGATTGTAAGCGGACGGGCTTCTTAAACGATACCAAAAAGCGAGACACAATTTGACAAACGAGTCACGTCACAAGAAAGAAAATCCCATATCCTCAAGCGTGTAAAAAATGCACGCAATATCTAGAGTACTGGAATTGGAAGCGCTGCCAATCTCGCGTGCACTAGCCCAAATCGCGTTGCTCCCGCTCACGTCAAAGCGACACAGACCTCGTCGGAAAGGTACGCTTTCTGACGCGGTCAACCGGTAAAAACACTATATATTGTAAAATTCTGTACTTTGGACGTGATTAATTCAGACTGCTTTGCGGCTAACTAAGCGCGCGTTCCTTCCCAATGAAACGAAAGAGCGAGATTAGAAATAGAGGAAATAATTCCCGTGAAAAGAAAGAAATTCGTCTCTTATTGAGCTTGGCAGTAAAGCACGCGACATCTCCAGTATTCCGTTTGAAAGCATTGTCCATGGCAAGTGCAGTAGTGTACAGTGTTCGGCTCTCGCCCAGCTGAAAGCGCCAGAAAGCCCGTGTCGCCTCGCGACACTGGTAACCGCTAGAAAACACGCACATTTTAAAGTCGCGTGTTTTGCACTTGATTCCTCGGAAGTACTTTGTGGGAGACGAAGCGGGCGTTCCATGCCAAGGACACGGAAGAGAGAGATTAGAAATAGAGCGAACAATTCGCGTGAAAAGAATAATATTTGTCTCCTATCAAACTTGCCAGAAAAGTAAGCGAGATTTCCAGTATTCCGTTTGAAAGCGCTGCCCGTCGCAAGTGCAGTAGTGTAGAGTGTTCGGCTCTCGCCCAGTTGAAAGCGCCAGAAAGCCCGTGTCGCCTCGCGACACGGGTAACCGCTAGAAAACACGCACATTTTAAAGTCGCGTGTTTTGCACTTGATTCCTCGGAAGTACTTTGTGGGAGACGAAGCGGGCGTTCCATGCCAAGGACACGGAAGAGAGAGATTAGAAATAGAGCGAACAATTCGCGTGAAAAGAATAATATTTGTCTCCTATCAAACTTGCCAGAAAAGTAAGCGAGATTTCCAGTATTCCGTTTGAAAGCGCTGCCCGTCGCAAGTGCAGTAGTGTACAGTGTTCGGCTCTCGCCCAGTTGAAAGCGCCAGAAAGCCCGTGTCGCCTCGCGACACGGGTAACCGCTAGAAAACACGCACATTTTAAAGTCGCGTGTTTTGCACTTGATTCCTCGGAAGTACTTTGTGGGAGACGAAGCGGGCGTTCCATGCCAAGGACACGGAAGAGAGAGATTAGAAATAGAGCGAACAATTCGCGTGAAAAGAATAATATTTGTCTCCTATCAAACTTGCCAGAAAAGTAAGCGAGATTTCCAGTATTCCGTTTGAAAGCGCTGCCCGTCGCAAGTGCAGTAGGGTAAATTGTTCGGCCCTCGCCCAGTTGAAAGCGCCAGAAAGCCCGTGTCGCAAAGCGACACGGGTAACCGCTAGAAAACACGCATCTTTTTCTTTTGTTAATCCCGTGCTTCTCACTTCGTTCCTTGAGAGGACTTTGTCGGAAACTAAGTGGTGGGGCCTTCCAAACGAAACCAATGGTAGAAACAATGAAGTGAGCAAAGAAGAGTAGTGTAAAGAAAGAAAATTGCCTATTATGAAGCCTGCCGTAAACACGCGCGATACCGCGAGCATTCGGATTAAAAGCAGTGACAATCTCACTTACTATAGCGCTCATTGTTCGGCTCTGACACAATTCAAAACGCATGAAACGCCCCGTGTAAATATTGGTTTACTTTGTAATAACAAAGTCGATAAACTTTCTGTTGACCATGTTAACATGAACTGAAAGTCGAAAAGAAGTAATCAGAGTCAAGCAGGGGTCAGCACGTTTTTAATAAAAAGTGAGAAATAATTTTTTTTATAGGGGTAGGATGTATGTACGTATGTATGTATATATACAGGCACACAGGAAAAAAAGAACATTTATATATATATATATACACACAAACATACATACATACATATATATATATATATATATATATAAGGAGAGAGAGAGGGGAAAAAAATAAGAAAGAAAGAAGGACAAATAAATGATACTGAATAACGAGGAGCCACATGAGTGAGAGACACTAAGTCAGTAAGTCAGTCAGTCAGTCAGTCAGTCAGTCAGTCACCGAAACTGATAACCACAAACTATGTACAGAATGCTCTTGAAGGATCTTCTTTATACTTATCGGTGCTATTATGTGGAGGTGGGGTCTGTCGAGCGTTCGATTGGTGCGAGCGGCGTCTGACGACGTCGCCGACGCCTTTCGTCGCCGTCTCGGCCGCTGCCTCCGCCGCATGGTCGTTACAGCAAGGTACCTGCGATCTCTGGCGTCTGCCGTTGGGGTCGGTTCTCGGGTGCACCTGTGTCTTGAAAACGAATGCGAGAGGAGGGTGTTTCGGAGCGTCCGCGCTAACCGAACGGTGTGAAATGACGAGTGTGTTCTGACCGAAGGCCGGGGTGCGTCCTCGCGTCCTCACGGGACCTGAAAGCTCGGCAACGCTGCGAAGGCGTCGTCAATGATTTTTTTGGCGTACGACTTTCTGTTGCTACGACGAGAAAGAAATTTATGCGCTTCTTGCCGCGTCGGTACCGACCTCGGTCGGGGATATTCCGGCTGCGCGCTCGAACGTGCTTCATTTCTTCTTGGATTTGGAAGTAATTCCTAAGCGTTGTGTGTGTTTGCGGTTCGTAAGGGGCGCCTGACGGTGGCCCCGCGTCCGCGCGTTGGTAGGGTTTTGGGCGACCCACCACAAAAAGATTACCTGGTTGATCCTGCCAGTAGTCATATGCTTGTCTCAAAGATTAAGCCATGCATGTCTAAGTACATGCCGAAACAAGGCGAAACCGCGAATGGCTCATTAAATCAGTTATGGTTCCTTAGATCGTTTCTTCCTACTTGGATAACTGTGGCAATTCTAGAGCTAATACATGCAGTGAGCCCGAAGCCCCTCGGGGCGACGGGTGCTTTTATTAGACCAAGATCAATCGGGCTTCGGTCCGTTTTGTGTGGTGACTCTGGATAACTTTGTGCTGATCGCACGGCCACGAGCCGGCGACGTTTCTTTCAAGTGTCTGCCTTATCAACTGTCGATGGTAGGTTATGCGCCTACCATGGTTGTTACGGGTAACGGAGAATCAGGGTTCGATTCCGGAGAGGGAGCCTGAGAAACGGCTACCACATCCAAGGAAGGCAGCAGGCGCGCAAATTACCCACTCCCGGCACGGGGAGGTAGTGACGAAAAATAACAATACGGGACTCTTTTGAGGCCCCGTAATTGAAATGAGTACACTCTAAATCCTTTAACGAGGATCCATTGGAGGGCAAGTCTGGTGCCAGCAGCCGCGGTAATTCCAGCTCCAATAGCGTATACTAAAGTTGCTGCGGTTAAAAAGCTCGTAGTTGGATCTCAGTTACAGGCGGGAAGTGCGTGGACACCACGTTACGGCCCGTGCTGAACATCATGCCTGTCGTGGCTTGGTTCCCTTCATCAGGTGCCTTGCTTTAGCCGGCGCGTTTACTTTGAAAAAATTAGAGTGCTCAACGCAGGCGATTCGCCTGAATAACAGTGCATGGAATAATAGAACAAGATCCTGTTTCTGTTCTGTTGGTTTTTGGAATACAGGATAATGATTAAGAGGGACAGACGGGGGCATTCGTATTGCGGCGCTAGAGGTGAAATTCTTGGACCGTCTCAAGACGAACTACTGCGAAAGCATTTGCCAAGAATGTTTTCATTGATCAAGAACGAAAGTTAGAGGTTCGAAGGCGATCAGAGACCGCCCTAGTTCTAACCATAAACGATGCCAACCAGCGATCCGCCTGAGTTACTCAAATGACTCGGCGGGCAGCTTCCGGGAAACCAAAGTATTTGGGTTCCGGGGGAAGTATGGTTGCAAAGCTGAAACTTAAAGGAATTGACGGAAGGGCACCACCAGGAGTGGAGCCTGCGGCTTAATTTGACTCAACACGGGAAAACTTACCCGGCCCGGACACTGGGAGGATTGACAGATTGAGAGCTCTTTCTTGATTCGGTGGATGGTGGTGCATGGCCGTTCTTAGTTGGTGGAGCGATTTGTCTGGTTAATTCCGATAACGAACGAGACTCTAGCCTATTAAATAGGTGCGTGGTTCTCTGCACCTTGCACCCTTCTTAGAGGGACAAGCGGCTCCTAGCCGCACGAAACAGAGCAATAACAGGTCTGTGATGCCCTTAGATGTCCGGGGCCGCACGCGCGCTACACTGAAGGAAGCAGCGTGTTTTTATCCCTGTCTGTAAAGACTGGGTAACCCGTGGAACCTCCTTCGTGATTGGGATAGGGGCTTGCAATTGTTCCCCTTGAACGAGGAATTCCCAGTAAGCGCGAGTCATAAGCTCGCGTTGATTACGTCCCTGCCCTTTGTACACACCGCCCGTCGCTACGACCGATTGAATGATTTAGTGAGGTCTTCGGACCGATACCCGGAGCGGCCTTTCGGTTGCGCCGGTGTGTTGGAAAGATGACCAAACTTGATCATTTAGAGGAAGTAAAAGTCGTAACAAGGTTTCCGTAGGTGAACCTGCGGAAGGATCATTACCGGATGTTATTTGGCATCGTTTTGTCTTCTTCCTCTTGTACGGGGAATGGACTCGATGTGCGAATTTATCTGGCGCCGATCCCGACCAAGCTTGGATGCCTTCGGGACGGCACAAAAAAAAAACAAATGTTGTTCGGATGTGCCTTTTTCTTTGGGTGGCCTCCGTTCCTTTCGATGATGCGCCCAGCGGGAGCCCTCTGCTGCCTCGATTGAGAGGAGATTTCAAGTGCACCGGGATAATCCGCGGGTTACAAAAGGCGCATCGCCCCCTTTTTCGTCTCTTCTCGAGGATCGCCCTTTTGTTTTGATTAACGAAGAGGCGTTTGAGAAGCTTTTTTTTTGCGCTTTCGAGATGGCATGGGATGTGCCGGGCTCGAAAAAAAACAACAACTTGTGTTTTGTCGTACTGATTGAAAAATCCAAACACATTGACACGACTCTAAGCGGTGGATCACTCGGTTCTCGGGTCGATGAAGAACGCAGCCAGCTGCGAGACTTGGTGTGAATTGCAGGACACACTGAGCACTTACTCTTTGAATGCACATTGCGGCCTCGGGCCTTCCCGTGGCTTCGTCTGTGTGAGGGTCGGATCATATATCAAGAGAGGAGAATTTGTTTTCTACCTCGTTTTGACTGTGTCGGATCGTGGGCAGCACGCAGTTTTATGCTTTCTTGCGTTGCGTTTTCTTTGAGCAAATGCACGAGTGGTGCGATTGCACGCGTG
>NW_024610108.1:2952500-2957500 GCF_016920785.2 Ixodes scapularis | reverse complement strand
GATTGGTCCTTCGCGGCCCAGTGCGGTAACGCAAACCAGCTCGGAGACGCCGATGCGAGCCCCGGGAAGAGTTTTCTTTTCTCTGTAAGGAGATCGAGTCCCTGGAATGGGTTCGCCCCGAGATAGGGATGGTGGCTCCGTAGAGCAGTGCGGTTCTTGCGCTGTCCGGTGCGCTCGCGTCGGCCCTTGAAAATCCGAGTGAGGGAGTGTGATTTTCGTGCCGGACCGTACCCACATCCGCAGCAGGTCTCCAAGGTGAACAGCCTCTAGTCGATGGACCAATGTAGGTAAGGGAAGTCGGCAAAACGGATCCGTAACCTTGGGATAAGGATTGGCTCTGAGGACTGAGCCGGTCGGGCAGGGGACCTGAAGCAGGAACGGCACTGCACCGGGACTGGGCGGGGCTCGCCGTTCACGCGGCGCGGCCAAGCCCGGACCAGCGTCGGGACCTTTCTGTGGAAAGCCTCAGCTGCGCGGCGTCTGAGGGCCTCGTGCCCAAAGTGCTATGCTTCGGCCGGCAAAAAACAGTCAACTCAGAACTGGCACGGACCGGGGGAATCCGACTGTCTAATTAAAACAAAGCATTGCGATGGCCGCTGGTCGGTGTTGACGCAATGTGATTTCTGCCCAGTGCTCTGAATGTCAACGTGAAGAGATTCATCAAAGCGCGGGTAAACGGCGGGAGTAACTATGACTCTCATGTGCCTTGTTGGGCACGAGGGGGTTGCCCTGTGAGGGGTTGTTCTCTAGCGAGAGTGGCATGCACGCCACTTGTTCGCTCGGAGAACCATGGTTGCTTCCCTAGCGCAAAATCCGACTCCCACCTGCACGTGGTGCCTGCCGCCTGACATGTATGCCGATGAAAGGGGTGCAACAAACCCTGGATACTTGTTAGCAACGGGAGCTCCGGTACCGTGGCTCCGGCCACTGTAGCATTGCTACTGCGGGTATGTGGGCTACCAACCCACTGCCCTAAGCTACCTTGGTCCAAAACAAACAAAGGAAAAGTTTATAAGTGGCGACCGAGTGGTCGCCGCTCCAAGTGCCAGGGGGGGCGCTGGTGCATGCGCCGAGCGTATAGGTGAGTTCGGGAGCACATCGGATGGTCCTGGGGCACGCACGTGCCCCTGTGGGAGGACCTTCGATTCGGTGAAGGGCCTTCGCGTTCATGCAACACGCATGAAGCATGCGTTGCATGGCGAAGGCGACGGCTCGGCCTCAGGAGTGAGTCGGGTGGGAACAGTGGAGGTCTCCGGGTTGACCTCAGGTGATGGAGGTGGTGGAATGGGCTCGGCCCTCAAAGGGAAGACAATGGTGGGTCAGTCTCCCACACTGGCATCCATTCCAGGACACTTAGGCACCGCTGAAGACACGGCAGCGGTTGCGTGGCGTGGGGCAGCCTTAAAGTCGGTCCGGGCTGGCGAGGGCTCTCGTGTGGCTGTGGAGGCGGTTGCCGGTAAAGCTGGGCCCGGTGGAGCTGGCATCAAGCACCCACAGTTGGGACACGCGGAGTCAGGAGCAATCCCGAAGACGCGACTTGGAGTCAGACGTCCTGAGCCAGCTGTGCGAGCGAGGACTGGTGGAGTACCGGGGGTTGGGCCCGATCTGTCCGGCTCAATCCTTGTCCCGTCAGTCTCGCCCAGTCGGGGCTCTGGCGATCTGATTTCTAAAGAGATGACAGGAGGACGCAGGATGACTCGGAGTATGGCGGGGGCCCTGAGGGCGGAGAGGGGCTGGCGCCGGCGCCAGTCGTATCTCTACTGCCGCAAAGGCCAAGAAAAGCCTGAAACGAGTCGGGACCTGCGAGCCCTCCTGTCTTGGCGGAGGTGTAGGCACCACCTTGCGACCGCTTCCCAGCCTCCCACCTGCATGGGAGGCTGACGTGCACAGAGAACCAATTGGTCGGCCTACTCCGAGCACTGATAGCTCGGGTGGTAGGGCCTGCAGGCGACAGGGTCAGCTTGGGCTGCCAACCCAAGGTGACGACCCCTCGCCTGTGTACGGGGAAGCTTCCGAGAGTGAGAGCGAGGGACTGGCAGTCCCTGGCCCAAGCTGCCCGGAACACGAACCGGACCTTTTGTCGATCTCAAGTGCACGTCCTGAACGCGGCAGTAGCCTGGCGGACTCCTTCGCCCTCATGTCAACACGAGACATTGAGGGCATGTTCTCGGATGGGGATGCATCCGAGCTGGGGGTCAGTGACAGAGGTGCCACTCTGGATGGCACCTCGGGGTCCTCGGCTACGGCCGGGGACCCCAGCTTTTTTTTGTCCTCCAGAGTTTTGGAAAATTCCAGTGGTGGGGCTGACCTCCTACCACTGTCCATAGAAAACTCTGAAGGAAGTGCTTCTGCTGAACCTCAGTTCACATGCCGGGAGTGTGGCAAGTGCTTTGCCACTAAAATTGGGCTGGGGGTCCATCGAAAATCCAAGCACATGGCCTCGTATAACGCGGAGATTTGTACTGAGCGCGTTAAGGCCAGGTGGACCCCCGAGGAGTCGCACCTACTGGCAAAGTTGGAGGTGAAGTGGCTTCGGGAAGGTGTTCTAAACATTAACCAGGCACTCCACTCCGCTTTGCAGAGGTGCGACAGGGACAAGGATGCGGGTAGGTCCTATGACGCCATAAAGAGTCATCGAAGACAGGGAGCCTACCGCGCAAAAGTGTTTCAACTCCTGGCTGTGGCTGAGGACCAGCCAACGGGGGGTGCTAAATCCGTTGGTTCCCGGGTCAGCATCGAGAGCTCCGGGTCGGCACCGGAGTTGCCCCCGGTTGGCATGGTTACCCGCAGCAGAAGGGGGGGAGTGACTCCCCCCCCACATGAAGCACTTCCAGTGCTGGAGGAGGAGGACAACAGTCCAGAGCCCCCAGCTCGAGAACAACCACTACAGAGCCAGTCGAGCGTGGAAACTCAAGTCGAGCGGACTCGCTTGCGAGTCCAGCAGGAGATCCGGAGCCTCACTGGAAGGCAGGCTCCTAAGACCCACGGGGCAGTCGACCTCTGGATTCTAGCGAGGCTGGCGCTGGATGGGGTGGATGTTGCATCAGAGTTAAATAACTACATCCGGGAGCACTTCTTCAGGGACGCGCGGCCGGCTGCGCAGAACAGGCCTCAAGGGCCTCGTCGGCCGCGCCGTCCGCTGAGTAGAAGGAAACAAAAGAAGAAGGAGTACGCCTTGCTTCAGCAAAAGTTCAGGATGAAACAGTCGGAAGCTGCCCGGGATGTCCTGGATGGTAAAACGGAGTCCGGGGTCAAGGACCCCAAAGCGTTCCTTAAGGAGTGGGAGGCCATCATGGCGGGACCAGTCCCGCCACCCATTCCAGACCAGGTGACCACCACTGGGGCTACGGTGGAGCCGTTTTTCCTGGTCAGTGCACAGGACATAAAGCAGTCCTTCCCCCCCCCGTGGCTCGGCACCGGGCCCTGATGGGCTCACATCTCGGGATCTGCGTAGGATTCCTATGCAGATTCTCCGAGTTGTATTGAACCTAATCATGTTAGAGGGCAGGGTTCCGGTGTGCTTGCGGGGGGCGAGGACGGTGTTTATCCCCAAAAAGGAGGGGGCACTGGAGGCCAGGGACTTCAGGCCCATTACAGTGGCGCCGGTTTTGCTGCGTCTTTTTAACAAAATTTTGGCAGCACGACTCCTAGCCAGCGTGGATCTGGACCACCGGCAGAGAGCTTTTATCCCGGCAGATGGGTGTGCCGAGAATATTGCCATTTTGGCAACGGCTCTAGACGAGGCGAAGACCTCGAGAAAGCCCCTGTTCCTCGCCAGTGTGGACCTTACCAAGGCGTTTGACCGCGTGTCGACGGAGGCAATCCTCAGGGGTGCCTCTCGTGTAGGGCTGTCCCGGCCGTTTCTGGGGTACCTGCAATCTTTGTATGGTGCCTCGGAGACGGTGCTTGGGTACAGTGCAGAAACCCTACTGGTGAGGCCCACCACTGGGGTGAGGCAGGGGGACCCACTTTCTCCCATTCTTTTTAACTTGGTCCTTGATGAGTGGCTGAGCTCACTGGACCCAGACATTGGGTTCGTTAGTGGCACATTCCGGGTCGATGCGATGGCGTTTGCCGAGGATCTTGTCGTCATGGCGTCAACGCCTCAGGGCCTGCAGGACAGACTGGATAGCCTCGCGGCCTTTTTAGAGCCGCGAGGACTGGAAATCAACGCGTCCAAGTCCTTTACCCTTGCCCTACAGCCATCAGGAAGGGAGAAAAAGGTGAAGGTCGATACCATCACGACCTTCCGGGTGAACCAGGCCCAACTCCCCATTAGCAACACAGCGACGGTGTGGCGATACCTCGGCATTTCGTTTTCGGCCGCAGGCAGGGCGCCAATGCCCTTGGAGCGGGAGCTGGCGCTGCTGCTGGGTAGAGTGTCCAGGGCAGCTCTGAAACCCCAGCAGCGGCTGGTGATACTCAGGACATACCTGGCTCCCCGTCTCTACCACCGACTTGTCCTTGGGCCATGGGCAGCCAAATTACTCACGAAGCTAGATCGGCAGGTTCGTGCCTCTGTGCGGCGATGGCTGGCGTTGCCCCATGACACGCCGCTAGGCTATTTCCATGCGGACGTCCCGGCCGGTGGGTTAGGGGTTCCCTGCCTACGAACCGCCGTGCCAGGGCTGCAGATGGCCAGGTTCGAGCGCTTGGCACAAAGTGACCACCCGACCTGCGCCGAGACCCTGCGCTGCCGCCTCATAAGGGAGGCACTGCGGCACGCAGATTGTTTCAGCGTATACGAAGGCGCTACACTGCAGTCCAGTGACGCACGTGCTAGGTTCTGGGCGGGGAAACTCCACCACAGCTACGATGGGGCAGCACTCAAGGAGTGCAGTAAGGTCCCGGCCGCCCAACGTTGGGTGGCCGAGGGAACACATCTTCTGCCAGGCCGGGAGTTTATAGACATGGTGAAGCTACGCGTCAACGCCATGCCAAACCGCACACGCACGAAGAGAGGCCAGGAGGGGAGCCAGATGTGCCGGGCTGGGTGTAAT
>NW_024610108.1:2940000-2947500 GCF_016920785.2 Ixodes scapularis | reverse complement strand
ACCTGCTGCTCAGTGCTCAGTGCTCAGTGCTGTGCTTGTGCAAGGCCTCTGGTGTGGGTGCCGTGTCCTACGTATCGCCCAACTAGGTTCTACTTGTGCCCCTTATTAATTCATTAATATGTGTCGTGTGTGTGTGTGCTCTTTGAGCAGTTTCCGTTCTTGTGCCGTCCGTCCAGTGAAAGGATTTTTTTATTTTTTTTTATTAAGTTACGGCGCTTGTTTTCGTGCAGCTCTACGTGGTCGTGTCCTCGTACGCAGTGGTGTGTTTGTGGAAAGTCTCTCGTTGTGTTGTGTTGTGCAGTGCAGTGCAGTGCAGTGCAGTGCTGTGCGTGCGCCAAAGCCTCTGGATAAAAGAAAAAAAAAATATATATATATATATATAAATACACATTTTTTTTTTCTAATTTTTTTTTTAATTAATTTTACATGTGGTAAGTATGCATGACTTATACCATCCTTTGTATTGATTTATTTGGGTCGTGTCTTTTTTTTCCACATTATTAGCCTTCTTGTTCTCCTCCTCCTCCTCCTCCAGCTTATCATTATTGTAGAAATGTTTTCCTTTTTCTTTTTTTCCTCTTTCTTTCTAAGCTTTTAGTTTCCACCAGAGTGTCGAACCGAATTTTTTTTTGGTTTGCTTCGATTTGCGGGAGCACAAAAGTAATGTAGGACATTAAAATAGCACAACAAATAGAAGAACAAGAGGTATACAGGACAGGCGCTGATGTTGAACTAGTTTCATTCAGGAAAAGTGAACATGTATATACACACGACAGGCAAAGCAGCACATATTCTTAAGGGTAGAAGATATTTGAGCTGGGATGCTGGTGTCTCCCAGCACGATCAAACCATCCGGGGCTATTGCCGCCTTCTCGGCTGCCCTCGGCACTTATCGTGAATAAAAGCTATATATGTATGTTTACTTTTCCTGGATAAAACTAGTTGAAAGTGAGTGCCTGTCCTGTATACTCCTTGTCCTCGTCTTTTTTGCGCTATTTTATATATTTTACTAAGATGAACCAACGGCGTACCGTATTAAAAAGAAAAAGAAGAAGCTAAAGTGATATTATATTTACCTGGTGCTTCTTTTCGTAATAGGCACTATTTCAAGAGTGCAAACGGGTATCTTTCCATTCATTTGTAGGGTTCGCTTATTTTCAGGTGCCGAGAAATAAATTGCTTTATTTAAATTTGATGGAGCAGTAAATGACAAGCTACATACATATCTGTCTTTCCTTGTTGTTGTTTTTTTTTTGTGTTATATTTTAGCCTGAATTTAAAAGTTATCAGTCTGTTGGGTCGCCTAAAATACAGGTGATTGGCATTTGAGGTTTTTTTTCTTTACAAGATAATGGTTGATTCAATTTAGCAAGTAAGCATTAATTGTTCTACTTTTTTTTTCCTTCATCTTAAATAGAGCTAGGCAATCAACTCGACATGACGGCTACTTAATTTGTCGCTTTCTTACCGCCTGTTTTCCGAAACTGTGTGCTTTCTTTTCGTCGTCATCGACTTTGGGCTGCCGCTCTAAGTCCATAGAGCCTTTTTTTTTTCAGCTATCCCTGCCGTACACCCTTGTACTTCTATTCATCGTCAGACTAATAGACAGTTATATTTTCTTCCGTACAGTTCCAAGTTGGCGGGTCAGTTTCGGTTCGGCTGAAACTAACTCCTCGGTTCCGGTTTTTCGTTCGCTTCGGTTTTCGGTTCGACACTCTGGTCTTCACCGTGCATGGCACCCCCCCCTTCCTTCCTTCCTTCCCTCCCTCCCTCCCTCCCTCCCTCCCTCCCTCCCTCCCTCTCTCCCCTCTTCTCCTCCCTGCAAGAAAACAAACTGTCGTTTCGAAATGTTTTCTTACTTGAACTGTGAAGGTTTTCAAGTGCATTTCCTTTCCTCCTTTATTGAGCGCACAATTCTAGAGTGGAACTTCCCTTCTGACATTGCAATAAAGTTTCCTGCACAAGGAAGAAAAACCTGCCATTTGACCTCCCTTGTGTGTGCAAAGTGTCAATGTTCCTATATTATGCTTGAACATGGTCTTTTTGTCTTCCTATTTGTCGCAGAAATCATGTATGTGTATGTATGTATGCATATATATATATATATATATATATATATACCAATATCGCACTTTATGGATTAATCTTGCACGACCTGTGAAAACCACGTATCTCTGGCTTTCCTCACGTTCGATTTTCGAGCAATTTCTGAAGCTAGCTTGGGGAGATTGATTTCGCTCGCACACAATTCGAGGCGCGAGGACGGGCATGTACGAACGCCTACGTAGTCGGGACGGTAAACAAAACTTACACAAATTAAAATCCTGCGCAGATAATAAAAGAAAGAGCAACAAAAAAGTATGGGCGTCTTTCTTTACTAATTTCTTTTTTTTTTCTTTTTTAGGATTGTAAGCGGACGGGCTTCTTAAACGATACCAAAAAGCGAGACACAATTTGACAAACGGGTCACGTCACAAGAAAGAAAATCCCACATCCTCAAGCGTGTAAAAAATGCACGCAATATCTACAGTACTGGAATTGGAAGCGCTGCCAATCTCGCGTGCACTAGCCCAAATCGCGTTGCTCCCGCTCACGTCAAAGTGACACAGACCTCGTCGGAAAGGTACGCTTTCTGACGCGGTCAACCGGTAAAAACACTATATATCGTAAAATTCTGTACTTTGGACGTGATTAATTCAGACTGCTTTGCGGCTAACTAAGCGCGCGTTCCTTCCCAATGAAACGAAAGAGCGAGATTAGAAATAGAGGAAATAATTCCCGTGAAAAGAAAGAAATTCGTCTCTTATTGAGCTTGGCAGTAAAGCACGCGACATCTCCAGTATTCCGTTTGAAAGCGTTGTCCATGGCAAGTGCAGTAGTGTACAGTGTTCGGCTCTCGCCCAGCTGAAAGCGCCAGAAAGCCCGTGTCGCCTCGCGACACTGGTAACCGCTAGAAAACACGCACATTTTAAAGTCGCGTGTTTTGCACTTGATTTCTCGGAAGTACTTTGTGGGAGACGAAGCGGGCGTTCCATGCCAAGGACACGGAAGAGAGAGATTAGAAATAGAGCGAACAATTCGCGTGAAAAGAATAATATTTGTCTCCTATCAAACTTGCCAGAAAAGTAAGCGAGATTTCCAGTATTCCGTTTGAAAGCGCTGCCCGTCGCAAGTGCAGTAGTGTACAGTGTTCGGCTCTCGCCCAGTTGAAAGCGCCAGAAAGCCCGTGTCGCCTCGCGACACGGGTAACCGCTAGAAAACACGCACATTTTAAAGTCGCGTGATTTGCACTTGATTCCTTGGAAGTACTTTGTGGGAGACGAAGCGGGCGTTCCATGCCAAGGACACGGAAGAGAGAGATTAGAAATAGAGCGAACAATTCGCGTGAAAAGAATAATATTTGTCTCCTATCAAACTTGCCAGAAAAGTAAGCGAGATTTCCAGTATTCCGTTTGAAAGCGCTGCCCGTCGCAAGTGCAGTAGGGTAAATTGTTCGGCTCTCGCCCAGTTGAAAGCGCCAGAAAGCCCGTGTCGCAAAGCGACACGGGTAACCGCTAGAAAACACGCATCTTTTTCTTTTGTTAATCCCATGCTTCTCACTTCGTTCCTTGAGGGGACTTTGTCGGAAACTAATTGGCGGGGCCTTCCAAACGAAACCAATGGTAGAAACAATGAAGTGAGCAAAGAAGAGTAGTGTAAAGAAAGAAAATTGCCTATTATGAAGCCTGCCGTAAACACGCGCGATACCGCGAGCATTCGGATTAAAAGCAGTGACAATCTCACTTACTATAGCGCTCATTGTTCGGCTCTGACACAATTCAAAACGCATGAAACGCCCCGTGTAAATATTGGTTTACTTTGTAATAACAAAGTCGATAAACTTTCTGTTGACCATGTTAACATGAACTGAAAGTCGAAAAGAAGTAATCAGAGTCAAGCAGGGGTCAGCACGTTTTTAATAAAAAGCGAGAAATAATTTTTTTTTATAGGGGTAGGATGTATGTACGTATGTATGTATATATAGAGGCACACAGGAAAAAAAGAACATTTATATATATATATATACACACAAACATACATACATACATATATATATATATATATATAAGGAGAGAGAGAGGGGAAAAAAATAAGAAAGAAAGAAGGACAAATAAATGATACTGAATAACGAGGAGCCACATGAGTGAGAGACAGTAAGTCAGTAAGTCAGTCAGTCAGTCAGTCAGTCAGTCACCGAAACTGATAACCACAAACTATGTACAGAATGCTCTTGAAGGATCTTCTTTATACTTATCGGTGCTATTATGTGGAGGTGGGGTCTGTCGAGCGTTCGATTGGTGCGAGCGGCGTCTGACGACGTCGCCGACGCCTTTCGTCGCCGTCTCGGCCGCTGCCTCCGCCGCATGGTCGTTACAGCAAGGTACCTGCGATCTCTGGCGTCTGCCGTTGGGGTCGGTTCTCGGGTGCACCTGTGTCTTGAAAACGAATGCGAGAGGAGGGTGTTTCGGAGCGTCCGCGCTAACCGAACGGTGTGAAATGACGAGTGCGTTCTGACCGAAGGCCGGGGTGCGTCCTCGCGTCCTCACGGGACCTGAAAGCTCGGCAACGCTGCGAAGGCGTCGTCAATGATTTTTTTGGCGTACGACTTTCTGTTGCTACGACGAGAAAGAAATTTATGCGCTTCTTGCCGCGTCGGTACCGACCTCGGTCGGGGATATTCCGGCTGCGCGCTCGAACGTGCTTCATTTCTTCTTGGATTTGGAAGTAATTCCTAAGCGTTGTGTGTGTTTGCGGTTCGTAAGGGGTGCCTGACGGTGGCCCCGCGTCCGCGCGTTGGTAGGGTTTTGGGCGACCCACCACGAAAAGATTACCTGGTTGATCCTGCCAGTAGTCATATGCTTGTCTCAAAGATTAAGCCATGCATGTCTAAGTACATGCCGAAACAAGGCGAAACCGCGAATGGCTCATTAAATCAGTTATGGTTCCTTAGATCGTTTCTTCCTACTTGGATAACTGTGGCAATTCTAGAGCTAATACATGCAGTGAGCCCGAAGCCCCTCGGGGCGACGGGTGCTTTTATTAGACCAAGATCAATCGGGCTTCGGTCCGTTTTGTGTGGTGACTCTGGATAACTTTGTGCTGATCGCACGGCCACGAGCCGGCGACGTTTCTTTCAAGTGTCTGCCTTATCAACTGTCGATGGTAGGTTATGCGCCTACCATGGTTGTTACGGGTAACGGAGAATCAGGGTTCGATTCCGGAGAGGGAGCCTGAGAAACGGCTACCACATCCAAGGAAGGCAGCAGGCGCGCAAATTACCCACTCCCGGCACGGGGAGGTAGTGACGAAAAATAACAATACGGGACTCTTTTGAGGCCCCGTAATTGAAATGAGTACACTCTAAATCCTTTAACGAGGATCCATTGGAGGGCAAGTCTGGTGCCAGCAGCCGCGGTAATTCCAGCTCCAATAGCGTATACTAAAGTTGCTGCGGTTAAAAAGCTCGTAGTTGGATCTCAGTTACAGGCGGGAAGTGCGTGGACACCACGTTACGGCCCGTGCTGAACATCATGCCTGTCGTGGCTTGGTTCCCTTCATCAGGTGCCTTGCTTTGGCCGGCGCGTTTACTTTGAAAAAATTAGAGTGCTCAACGCAGGCGATTCGCCTGAATAACAGTGCATGGAATAATAGAACAAGATCCTGTTTCTGTTCTGTTGGTTTTTGGAATACAGGATAATGATTAAGAGGGACAGACGGGGGCATTCGTATTGCGGCGCTAGAGGTGAAATTCTTGGACCGTCGCAAGACGAACTACTGCGAAAGCATTTGCCAAGAATGTTTTCATTGATCAAGAACGAAAGTTAGAGGTTCGAAGGCGATCAGATACCGCCCTAGTTCTAACCATAAACGATGCCAACCAGCGATCCGCCTGAGTTACTCAAATGACTCGGCGGGCAGCTTCCGGGAAACCAAAGTATTTGGGTTCCGGGGGAAGTATGGTTGCAAAGCTGAAACTTAAAGGAATTGACGGAAGGGCACCACCAGGAGTGGAGCCTGCGGCTTAATTTGACTCAACACGGGAAAACTTACCCGGCCCGGACACTGGGAGGATTGACAGATTGAGAGCTCTTTCTTGATTCGGTGGATGGTGGTGCATGGCCGTTCTTAGTTGGTGGAGCGATTTGTCTGGTTAATTCCGATAACGAACGAGACTCTAGCCTATTAAATAGGTGTGTGGTTCTCTGCACCTTGCACCCTTCTTAGAGGGACAAGCGGCTCCTAGCTGCACGAAACAGAGCAATAACAGGTCTGTGATGCCCTTAGATGTCCGGGGCCTCACGCGCGCTACACTGAAGGAAGCAGCGTGTTTTTATCCCTGTCTGTAAAGACTGGGTAACCCGTGGAACCTCCTTCGTGATTGGGATAGGGGCTTGCAATTGTTCCCCTTGAACGAGGAATTCCCAGTAAGCGCGAGTCATAAGCTCGCGTTGATTACGTCCCTGCCCTTTGTACACACCGCCCGTCGCTACTACCGATTGAATGATTTAGTGAGGTCTTCGGACCGATACCCGGAGCCGCCTTTCGGTTGCGCCGGTGTGTTGGAAAGATGACCAAACTTGATCATTTAGAGGAAGTAAAAGTCGTAACAAGGTTTCCGTAGGTGAACCTGCGGAAGGATCATTACCGGATGTTATTTGGCATCGTTTTGTCTTCTTCCTCTTGTACGGGGAATGGACTCGATGTGCGAATTTATCTGGCGCCGATCCCGACCAAGCTTGGATGCCGTCGGGACGGCACAAAAAAAAAAACAACTGTGGTTCGGATGTGCCTTTTTCTATGGGTGGCCTCCGTTCCTTTCGATGATGCGCCCAGCGGGAGCCCTCTGCTGCCTCGATTGAGAGGAGATTTCAAGTGCACCGGGACAATCCGCGGGTTACAAAAGGCGCATCGCCCCCTTTTTCGTCTCTTCTCGAGGATCGCCCTTTTGTTTTGAATAACGAAGAGGCGTTTGAGAAGAAGCTTTTTTTTTTGCGCTTTCGAGATGGCATGGGATGTGCCGGGCGCGAAAAAAAACAACAACTTGTGTTTTGTCGTACTGATTGAAAAATCCAAACACATTGACACGACTCTAAGCGGTGGATCACTCGGTTCTCGGGTCGATGAAGAACGCAGCCAGCTGCGAGACTTGGTGTGAATTGCAGGACACACTGAGCACTTACTCTTTGAACGCACATTGCGGCCTCGGGCCTTCCCGTGGCTTCGTCTGTGTGAGGGTCGGATCATATATCAAGAGAGGAGAATTTGTTTTCTACCTCGTTTTGACTGTGTCGGATCGTGGGCAGCACGCAGTTTTATGCTTTCTTGCGTTGCGTTTTCTTTGAGCAAATGCACGAGTGGTGCGATTGCACGCGTGCGCTTAACCAGTCCTCCTCCTCCTACGAGTTTTTATCGAACACTGCATGGGAAAACGAAACTCGATGGATACCGTTTGTGGAAAAT
>NW_024610108.1:2922500-2932500 GCF_016920785.2 Ixodes scapularis | reverse complement strand
GAACATTCCTTCTTGACCCTATTCGTCAAAAGTGTCCGGCGACCGTGTAGTGAATGCGCTGCAGGCGCAATGAGGTGTCCTTGTGCTGCATAGACGAACGTATCCCTTTCGACAAGCCGCGTTCTGAAAGAAGAAAAAGAGGAGAAGAAAACAACATTTTTCGTGGCGCTTTTATTTTCTGCGTGCATAGCAAGCGACATCGAAATGTCGTGCAGTATCCTCAATTTCACTTGGTAAACAGGTCCCTCGTTTTCAACAGCTCGGTGTCACTCGGAACTCTGGACAGGTGTTCACCTCACTCACAAGTGTGGGGACGTAATCCATCCACCAAGACCATGCCGGTGAACGAAAGCTGCACGTCGAAGGAAGGAAGGCTGGCTTTGACGCTGCAGAGCCAACGAAAACGAAACTGTGTGCCTCTCTCGAGTGTCCTTGCCTTCACGTTGCTTGCACATGGCGGAAGTGTGTTCGCTCCTCGAGTTTTCTTCTTTGTTGAACCATTAGGGACGCGTGTACTCGTCGGGACTTCGTCGCGACGGTCCAGCCACCCCTCGCGTTTGCTTCGCTCACGTAAACAAGCACAACGCCAGCGTACTTCCCCGATTCGCTAAAAACAACCATCCGACTCTCGCGTAGCATTGTCACTTGCGTATTTTGTTTCTTTTACCATCCAAACCAGATGGCGCTGCGCATTTAACGGCTCGAAAACCGGAGCCTTGCTTTAGGTTCGTTAGATGACGCCACTATTCATTCATTTGTTTTTAATTTTTTTTTTTAGTTTTTACTTTTTGTTTAAATTAATTGATTTGATTTTACATTACGTCGTCTCGTCATATAAACAGAAAATATTTAAACAATTTAGGCGCGCCTCCGCATCTATTTGGGCGCCGACCACCTGGCGGCGCTACTTATTTTCCAAATTCTGTTTACAAAGTATGACGGCGTTTTCATCTATCTAGCGATCTCCTACATTTTTTTTTTTTATTATTATTATTTTTTTTTTTTTTTTTGCTTTTGTTTTCCGTTGTTCCTGCGGAGTGATAGTTCTTGGTTCTTGGTGAGCTCGGACGCTTTCCAACGCGTTAAGATTCTGGAGTGCAAACTTGTAAGAAACCTTTGCAACCGTGAGTAGTATGCAGTCGGCGCTGCTTGCACGCGATGTATTTTCGACGCGTTTTGTCCGTCTTATTGCCCGCGTGCGTTGGCGTACCTGGTTTCTGAAAGTGTGCGCGTCTCCCACGTGCATCTTAAACCATGCGTGGTCATTGCATGTTTTCGCTTGAGGAGATATCCATTTCCACCAGTGAGTAGTGTTCATTCGCCGCCGCTTCATCGCGATGTGCTTTTGACGTCTTTTTGCTTCTCTGTGCCGCCCGCCCTCCGTGCTTTCCGAAGGTGAGCGCATGGTTTCGCTTTGCAGTGCGCGCTCTGCAGCGTGGTGTTGTGGTGTGGTTCCGGTGAAAGTGCCTGTGGGTGACCTCGCGTGCGTCCGTAATTCCCTGCCTTCGGCCTACTCAGCGTGGACGTCATTTCTGTCCTGTGACCTGCTGCTCAGTGCTCAGTGCTCAGTGCTGTGCTTGTGCAAGGCCTCTGGTGTGGGTGCCGTGTCCTACGTATCGCCCAACTAGGTTCTACTTGTGCCCCTTATTAATTCATTAATATGTGTCGTGTGTGTGTGTGCTCTTTGAGCAGTTTCCGTTCTTTTGCCGTCCGTCCAGTGAAAGGATTTTTTTATTTTTTTTTATTAAGTTACGGCGCTTGTTTTCGTGCAGCTCTACGTGGTCGTGTCCTCGTACGCAGTGGTGTGTTTGTGGAAAGTCTCTCGTTGTGTTGTGTTGTGCAGTGCAGTGCAGTGCAGTGCAGTGCAGTGCAGTGCTGTGCGTGCGCCAAAGCCTCTGGATAAAAGAAAAAAAAAATATATATATATATATATAAATACACATTTTTTTTCTAATTTTTTTTTAATTAATTTTACATGTGGTAAGTATGCATGACTTATACCATCCTTTGTATTGATTTATTTGGGTCGTGTCTTTTTTCCACATTATTAGCCTTCTTGTTCTCCTCCTCCTCCTCCTGCTTATCATTATTGTAGAAATGTTTTCCTTTTTCTTTTTTTCCTCTTTCTTTCTAAGCTTTTAGTTTCCACCAGAGTGTCGAACCGAATTTTTTATTGGTTTGCTTCGATTTGCGGGAGCACAAAAGTAATGTAGGACATTAAAATAGCACAACAAATAGAAGAACAAGAGGTATACAGGACAGGCGCTGATGTTGAACTAGTCTCATTCATGAAAAGTGAACATGTATATACACACGACAGGCAAAGCAGCACATATTCTTAAGGGTAGAAGATATTTGAGCTGGGATGCTGGTGTCTCCCAGCACGATCAAACCATCCGGGGCTATTGCCGCCTTCTCGGCTGCCCTCGGCTCTTATCGTGAATAAAAGCTATATATGTATGTTTACTTTTCCTGAATAAAACTAGTTGAAAGTGAGTGGCTGTCCTGTATACTCCTTGTCCTCGTCTTTTTTGCGCTATTTTATATATTTTACTAAGATGAACCAACAGCGTACCGTATTAAAAAGAAAAAGAAGAAGCTAAAGTGATATTATATTTACCTGGTGCTTCTTTTCGTAATAGGCACTATTTCAAGAGTGCAAACGGGTATCTTTCCATTCATTTGTAGGGTTCGCTTATTTTCAGGTGCCGAGAAATAAATTGCTTTATTTAAATTTGATGGAGCAGTAAATGACAAGCTACATACATATCTGTCTTTCCTTGTTGTTGTTTTTTTGTTTTATATTTTAGCCTGAATTTAAAAGTTATCAGTCTGTTGGGTCGCCTAAAATACAGGTGATTGGCATTTGAGGTTTTTTTTCTTTACAAGATAATGGTTGATTCAATTTAGCAAGTAAGCATCAATTGTGCTACTTTTTTTTTTCATCTTAAATAGAGCTAAGCAATCAACTCGACATGACGGCTACTTAATTTGTCGCTTTCTTACCGCCTGTTTTCCGAAACTGTGTGCTTTCTTTTCGTCGTCATCGACTTTGGGCTGCCGCTCTAAGTCCATAGAGCCTTTTTTTTCAGCTATCCCTGCCGTACACCCTTGTACTTCTATTCATCGTCAGACTAATAGACAGTTATATTTTCTTCCGTACAGCTCCAAGTTGACGGGTCAGTTTCGGTTCGGCTGAAACTAACTCCTCGGTTCCGGTTTTTCGTTCGCTTCGGTTTTCGGTTCGACACTCTGGTCTTCACCGTGCATGGCACCCCCCCCCTTCCTTCCTTCCTTCCCTCCCTCCCTCCCTCCCTCCCTCCCTCTCTCCCCTCTTCTCCTCCCTGCAAGAAAACAAACTGTCGTTTCGAAATGTTTTCTTACTTGAACTGTGAAGGTTTTCAAGTGCATTTCCTTTCCTCCTTTATTGAGCGCACAATTCTAGAACGGAACTTCCCTTCTGACATTGCAATAAAGTTTCCTGCACAAGGAAGAAAAACCTGCCATTTGACCTCCCTTGTTTGTGCAAAGTGTCAATGTTCCTATATTATGCTTGAACATGGTCTTTTTGTCTTCCTATTTGTCGCAGAAATCATGTATGTGTATGTATGTATGTATATATATATATATATATACCAATATCGCACTTTATGGATTAATCTTGCACGACCTGTGAAAACCACGTATCTCTGGCTTTCCTCACGTTCGATTTTCAAGCAATTTCTGAAGCTAGCTTGGGGAGATTGATTTCGCTCGCACACAATTCGAGGCGCGAGGACGGGCATGTACGAACGCCTACGTAGTCGGGACGGTAAACAAAACTTACACAAATTAAAATCCTGCGCAGATAATAAAAGAAAGAGCAACAAAAAAGTATGGGCGTCTTTCTTTACTAATTTCTTTTTTTTTTCTTTTTTAGGATTGTAAGCGGACGGGCTTCTTAAACGATACCAAAAAGCGAGACACAATTTGACAAACGGGTCACGTCACAAGAAAGAAAATCCCACATCCTCAAGCGTGTAAAAAATGCACGCAATATCTACAGTACTGGAATTGGAAGCGCTGCCAATCTCGCGTGCACTAGCCCAAATCGCGTTGCTCCCGCTCACGTCAAAGCGACACAGACCTCGTCGGAAAGGTACGCTTTCTGACGCGGTCAACCGGTAAAACACTATATATTGTAAAATTCTGTACTTTGGACGTGATTAATTCAGACTGCTTTGCGGCAAACTAAGCGCGCGTTCCTTCCCAATGAAACGAAAGAGCGAGATTAGAAATAGAGGAAATAATTCCCGTGAAAAGAAAGAAATTCGTCTCTTATTGAGCTTGGCAGTAAAGCACGCGACATCTCCAGTATTCCGTTTGAAAGCGTTGTCCATGGCAAGTGCAGTAGTGTACAGTGTTCGGCTCTCGCCCAGTTGAAAGCGACAGAAAGCCCGTGTCGCCTCGCGACACGGGTAACCGCTAGAAAACACGCACATTTTAAAGTCGCGTGATTTGCACTTGATTCCTCGGAAGTACTTTGTGGGAGACGAAGCGGGCGTTCCATGCCAAGGACGCGGAAGAGAGAGATTAGAAATAGAGCGAACAATTCGCGTGAAAAGAATAATATTTGTCTCCTATCAAACTTGCCAGAAAAGTAAGCGAGATTTCCAGTATTCCGTTTGAAAGCGCTGCCCGTCGCAAGTGCAGTAGTGTTCGGCTCTCGCCCAGTTGAAAGCGCCAGAAAGCCCGTGTCGCCTCGCGACACGGGTAACCGCTAGAAAACACGCACATTTTAAAGTCGCGTGTTTTGCACTTGATTCCTCGGAAGTACTTTGTGGGAGACGAAGCGGGCGTTCCATGCCAAGGACACGGAAGAGAGAGATTAGAAATAGAGCGAACAATTCGCGTGAAAAGAATAATATTTGTCTCCTATCAAACTTGCCAGAAAAGTAAGCGAGATTTCCAGTATTCCGTTTGAAAGCGCTGCCCGTCGCAAGTGCAGTAGTGTACAGTGTTCGGCTCTCGCCCAGTTGAAAGCGCCAGAAAGCCCGTGTCGCCTTGCGACACGGGTAACCGCTAGAAAACACGCACATTTTAAAGTCGCGTGTTTTGCACTTGATTCCTCGGAAGTACTTTGTGGGAGACGAAGCGGGCGTTCCATGCCAAGGACACGGAAGAGAGAGATTAGAAATAGAGCGAACGATTCGCGTGAAAAGAATAATATTTGTCTCCTATCAAACTTGCCAGAAAAGTAAGCGAGATTTCCAGTATTCCGTTTGAAAGCGCTGCCCGTCGCAAGTGCAGTAGTGTACAGTGTTCGGCTCTCGCCCAGTTGAAAGCGCCAGAAAGCCCGTGTCGCCTCGCGACACGGGTAACCGCTAGAAAACACGCACATTTTAAAGTCGCGTGTTTTGCACTTGATTCCTCGGAAGTACTTTGTGGGAGACGAAGCGGGCGTTCCATGACAAGGACACGGAAGAGTGAGATTAGAAATAGAGCGAACAATTCGCGTGAAAAGAATAATATTTGTCTCCTATCAAACTTGCCAGAAAAGTTAGCGAGATTTCCAGTATTCCGTTTGAAAGCGCTGCCCGTCGCAAGTGCAGTAGGGTAAATTGTTCGGCTCTCGCCCAGTTGAAAGCGCCAGAAAGCCCGTGTCGCAAAGCGACACGGGTAACCGCTAGAAAACACGCATCTTTTTCTTTTGTTAATCCCGTGCTTCTCACTTCGTTCCATGAGAGGACTTTGTCGGAAACTAAGTGGCGGGGCCTTCCAAACGAAACCAAAGGTAGAAACAATGAAGTGAGGAAAGAAGAGTAGTGTAAAGAAAGAAAATTGCCTATTATGAAGCCTGCCGTAAACACGCGCGATACCGCGAGCATTCGGATTAAAAGCAGTGACAATCTCACTTACTATAGCGCTCATTGTTCGGCTCTGACACAATTCAAAACGCATGAAACGCCCCGTGTAAATATTGGTTTACTTTGTAATAACAAAGTCGATAAACTTTCTGTTGACCATGTTAACATAAACTGAAAGTCGAAAAGAAGTAATCAGAGTCAAGCAGGGGTCAGCACGTTTTTAATAAAAAGCGAGAAATAATTTTTTTTATAGGGGTAGGATGTATGTACGTATGTATGTATATATAGAGGCACACAGGAAAAAAAGAACATTTATATATATATATATATATACACACAAACATACATACATACATATATATATATATAAGGAGAGAGAGAGGGGAAAAAATAAGAAAGAAAGAAGGACAAATAAATGATACTGAATAACGAGGAGCCACATGAGTGAGAGACAGTAAGTCAGTAAGTCAGTCAGTCAGTCAGTCAGTCAGTCACCGAAACTGATAACCACAAACTATGTACAGAATGCTCTTGAAGGATCTTTATACTTATCGGTGCTATTATGTGGAGGTGGGGTCTGTCGAGCGTTCGATTGGTGCGAGCGGCGTCTGACGACGTCGCCGACGCCTTTCGTCGCCGTCTCGGCCGCTGCCTCCGCCGCATGGTCGTTACAGCAAGGTACCTGCGATCTCTGGCGTCTGCCGTTGGGGTCGGTTCTCTGGTGCACCTGTGTCTTGAAAACGAATGCGAGAGGAGGGTGTTTCGGAGCGTCCGCGCTAACCGAACGGTGTGAAATGACGAGTGCGTTCTGACCGAAGGCCGGGGTGCGTCCTCGCGTCCTCACAGGACCTGAAAGCTCGGCAACGCTGCGAAGGCGTCGTCAATGATTTTTTTGGCGTACGACTTTCTGTTGTTACGACGAGAAAGAAATTTATGCGCTTCTTGCCGCGTCGGTACCGACCTCGGTCGGGGATATTCCGGCTGCGCGCTCGAACGTGCTTCATTTCTTCTTGGATTTGGAAGTAATTCCTAAGCGTTGTGTGTGTTTGCAGTTCGTAAGGGGCGCCTGACGGTGGCCCCGCGTCCGCGCGTTGGTAGGGTTTTGGGCGACCCACCACGAAAAGATTACCTGGTTGATCCTGCCAGTAGTCATATGCTTGTCTCAAAGATTAAGCCATGCATGTCTAAGTACATGCCGAAACAAGGCGAAACCGCGAATGGCTTATTAAATCAGTTATGGTTCCTTAGATCGTTTCTTCCTACTTGGATAACTGTGGCAATTCTAGAGCTAATACATGCAGTGAGCCCGAAGCCCCTCGGGGCGACGGGTGCTTTTATTAGACCAAGATCAATCGGGCTTCGGTCCGTTTTGTGTGGTGACTCTGGATAACTTTGTGCTGATCGCACGGCCACGAGCCGGCGACGTTTCTTTCAAGTGTCTGCCTTATCAACTGTCGATGGTAGGTTATGCGCCTACCATGGTTGTTACGGGTAACGGAGAATCAGGGTTCGATTCCGGAGAGGGAGCCTGAGAAACGGCTACCACATCCAAGGAAGGCAGCAGGCGCGCAAATTACCCACTCCCGGCACGGGGAGGTATTGACGAAAAATAACAATACGGGACTCTTTTGAGGCCCCGTAATTGAAATGAGTACACTCTAAATCCTTTAACGAGGATCCATTGGAGGGCAAGTCTGGTGCCAGCAGCCGCGGTAATTCCAGCTCCAATAGCGTATACTAAAGTTGCTGCGGTTAAAAAGCTCGTAGTTGGATCTCAGTTACAGGCGGGAAGTGCGTGGACACCACGTTACGGCCCGTGCTGAACATCATGCCTGTCGTGGCTTGGTTCCCTTCATCAGGTGCCTTGCTTTGGCCGGCGCGTTTACTTTGAAAAAATTAGAGTGCTCAACGCAGGCGATTCGCCTGAATAACAGTGCATGGAATAATAGAACAAGATCCTGTTTCTGTTCTGTTGGTTTTTGGAATACAGGATAATGATTAAGAGGGACAGACGGGGGCATTCGTATTGCGGCGCTAGAGGTGAAATTCTTGGACCGTCGCAAGACGAACTACTACGAAAGCATTTGCCAAGAATGTTTTCATTGATCAAGAACGAAAGTTAGAGGTTCGAAGGCGATCAGATACCGCCCTAGTTCTAACCATAAACGATGCCAACCAGCGATCCGCCTGAGTTACTCAAATGACTCGGCGGGCAGCGTCCGGGAAACCAAAGTATTTGGGTTCCGGGGGAAGTATGGTTGCAAAGCTGAAACTTAAAGGAATTGACGGAAGGGCACCACCAGGAGTGGAGCCTGCGGCTTAATTTGACTCAACACGGGAAAACTTACCCGGCCCGGACACTGGGAGGATTGACAAATTGAGAGCTCTTTCTTGATTCGGTGGATGGTGGTGCATGGCCGTTCTTAGTTGGTGGAGCGATTTGTCTGGTTAATTCCGATAACGAACGAGACTCTAGCCTATTAAATAGGTGCGTGGTTCTCTGCACCTTGCACCCTTCTTAGAGGGACAAGCGGCTCCTAGCCGCTCGAAACAGAGCAATAACAGGTCTGTGATGCCCTTAGATGTCCGGGGCCGCACGCGCGCTACACTGAAGGAAGCAGCGTGTTTTTATTCCTGTCTGTAAAGACTGGGTAACCCGTGGAACCTCCTTCGTGATTGGGATAGGGGCTTGCAATTGTTCCCCTTGAACGAGGAATTCCCAGTAAGCGCGAGTCATAAGCTCGCGTTGATTACGTCCCTGCCCTTTGTACACACCGCCCGTCGCTACTACCGATTGAATGATTTAGTGAGGTCTTCGGACCGATACCCGGAGCGGCCTTTCGGTTGCGCCGGTGTGTTGGAAAGATGACCAAACTTGATCATTTAGAGGAAGTAAAAGTCGTAACAAGGTTTCCGTAGGTGAACCTGCGGAAGGATCATTACCGGATGTTATTTGGCATCGTTTTGTCTTCTTCCTCTTGTACGGGGAATGGACTCGATGTGCGAATTTATCTGGCGCCGATCCCGACCAAGCTTGGATGCCGTCGGGACGGCACAAAAAAAAAAACAACTGTGGTTCGGATGTGCCTTTTTCTTTGGGTGGCCTCCGTTCCTTTCGATGATGCGCCCAGCGGGATCCCTCTGCTGCCTCGATTGAGAGGAGATTTCAAGTGCACCGGGACAATCCGCGGGTTACAAAAGGCGCATCGCCCCCTTTTTCGTCTCTTCTCGAGGATCGCCCTTTTGTTTTGATTAACGAAGAGGCGTTTGAGAAGAAGCTTTTTTTTGCGCTTTCGAGATGGCATGGGATGTGCCGGGCGCGAAAAAAAAACAACAACTTTTGTTTTGTCGTACTGATTGAAAAATCCAAAAACATTGACACGACTCTAAGCGGTGGATCACTCGGTTCTCGGGTCGATGAAGAACGCAGCCAGCTGCGAGACTTGGTGTGAATTGCAGGACACACTGAGCACTTACTCTTTGAACGCACATTGCGGCCTCGGGCCTTCCCGTGGCTTCGTCTGTGTGAGGGTCGGATCATATATCAATAGAGGAGAATTTGTTTTCTACCTCGTTTTGACTGTGTCGGATCGTGGGCAGCACGCAGTTTTATGCTTTCTTGCGTTGCGTTTTCTTTGAGCAAATGCACGAGTGGTGCGATTGCACGCGTGCGCTTAACCAGTCCTCCTCCTCCTACGAGTTTTTATCGAACACTGCATGGGAAAACGAAACTCGATGGATACCGTTTGTGGAAAATCCTGTACCAAAAAATCTTTCGCACGTTGAACGGCGCTGTGACGTCGGTGCGTTAGAAACGGAGATTTGAAACGGTTTCTTTTCGATCGATTCTGTTTTCTTTGGCGTGGATGTTGTTCGAGTGGAAAAACCGTGGGACGGAGTTGGCGTTGGCGCGTTGAAACGCGGCGTCGGCAAACGTAAATCTCGTGGCGTTGATTTGCACAAAAAAAAAGAAAAACGCTTCTGGGAGGAAAGTTTTTTGCGTCGTAGCCTTCCGTCAGTCTAAGACCTTCGCGTCCCCGATGAATACTGGAGCCATCCAGTAGGGGAATGCCGTTGGATTGCGCGCTTTCTTTTTTGTCGAATCGAAAGCGATGCAAAGCGTGTGTACAACAACTGTTAGTTCGCCATCCTTT
>NW_024610108.1:2885000-2915000 GCF_016920785.2 Ixodes scapularis | reverse complement strand
AAACTTATGCCAAAGTTAGGCTTCACTTTTTCACAGTTTGGCTGTCACCTGGCACATTCGGGCCAAAATCGCCACAAATGTGCCAGAGTTAGGCTTACTACCTTAAAGTTCGGTTGAGATCTGGCATCTTTGGGCCCAAGTCGCCAAACGAGCGCCCAAGTTAGGCTTCGCTTCCCGATAGTTTGGCTGTGATCTGGCAGCTGCGGGCCAAAGTTGCCAAACAAGTGCCAGAACTAGGCTTACTGCCTTGGAGTTCGGCTGATGAAATATTTGATGTACGCGGGTGGTCTTCATCTTAATTAAATAGAAATCAAGTTTTATTCGGCTGGCAATTTTATCTTATTTTGGGTGTCTCTTGATTTCTGCAGTCCAAAGGTTGGCTGAATGTTTTGACGCGGCTGGAGCAGGCTTTGCAAACGCAAATAAATTGTGCCAGAGGTTGCACTCGCGCGTAGGTACACAAGCCAATATCGGGGCGCGCCGTGAGACTGGTTCGACATTATGGCGCGTTCACACCGGCGATCCGATCTAGTCG
The DNA here is from genome assembly GCF_016920785.2 of Ixodes scapularis. Classification (NCBI taxonomy): domain Eukaryota; kingdom Metazoa; phylum Arthropoda; class Arachnida; order Ixodida; family Ixodidae; genus Ixodes; species Ixodes scapularis. The sequence continues at coordinate 2,914,465 of NW_024610108.1, read as the reverse complement.
CGCCATAACTTTCATCGCAAAAGCGACCATCGCGGGCAAAAAGTGACGGGTTTTGAGCAGTCGCTTGCTGACCCGACTTTTTACGATGCACTCTAGTCGCGGAGTGGCCCAGCCAACCAACGGCGTTCGGAGGGAGAGTATTTGAGAAGCGACTCGCCAACGAAGGCGTTGGACTCGCTCATCGCGCACGCCAAATTAACCAACTAATTACTTTTATTTTTTTTTTTTTTTTTGCGATGCGATTTAGTTGGATCGCGCGACTGCTTACATCCCCGGTGTGAATCCGCCTTTACAGAAAGTGCTGTCAATTGAGCTAAGACTGCGCAAGACGGATGTACGCACGTTTCCACAAGAGATATCATTATTAGGCGGCGCATTGCAAAAGCGAGCGTGGCTCTGTGCGTGTCTTGCATTGTGATTGAGCACTGTCAAATTCTAGCGATAACAAAGAGCGGAAACGACCGGGGCTCCGTGGCGCGGCTCCCGCAGCACACTTGGGGAATGAAAATAAAATCCTGGAAATTGTACTATTTTAGCGTGTTGATACTTTTTAAACATTAAAAGTGGAGACACAAAAGGGACGATACAGACAGGACAATCTGAACTTTAAAGGCCGCTGTACAAGCGGGACGTTTTACAGAGAAGAACCTTCTCTCCCGAAGCTGGGGGACGGGGAGGGAAAGGGCCATCGTTGGGTGGAAAGAGCGTCTAGAGAATGGGATTAGCCTCGGGGCGAGCCATCCTCTCGAGAGGGAGTGGGGACGGTACAAAGCTGCCGTGGGAGTTCCGGCTAAAAGGTGGAAGAAAGTTAAGCTTGTCAAACGGCGACCTCGGATCCGAGGACGGGCACGTTAGAGAATTTGAAAAAAGCTGCTTGACTAGCCGGACGACCCAGTGCGGTCTACTGGTTCTAGAAGGTGACTCGGATGAAGAAAACTCGTTTTGCTCGAAAACTCTAAAAGCATTCTGGACGTGAACTCTTGCCACAAATAAAAATAACACATGCATGAAAAACTACGAAGGCAACTAAGCTTTCTCCTATGATGGGAGAATGCGTGAGCATTACAGGCAGAGTTATGTTGGCGCAACTTGCAATAAAGAAAGACAAAAAAAGTTATGTTGGCGCAACGGACAGCGCGCTAGTTTCACGATCAAGCGGGCGTAGCTTCGAAACCGGGCTGGTTTTTTTTCTCGTGTTCCTTTTTTTATTTCGTTTTTTTTTTATTTTATTTTTTTTTTTTTTGGTCACGTAACAAGAAAAATCACATGAACAGAATTTTTTTTTTCGGCCACGTCACCAGATTTTTTTCTTATTTCTCCTTTCCTTCAGTCTTTCTTTTTTTTTCCTTTTTTTCGGTTTACGCTTCCTATCGCAAAACTCTTTGCACCTATTTCGCGTTAAATTGGCGTTAGCCAAATCATTTTTTTTTATGGCAGGGAATTCTGCCGTACGTACCCTATGTTACTATTACCAACCCTGACTTGCAATTTCTGCTATCCAAAGGGCTGGACTATGCCCTTGCTCCACGGTACGTTCCCAAACGTGACTTCATAATTGAAATTGAAGAGAAACTCAGACATGTGCACGATGTCACAGGGGTAAATTTCGCGAGAAGCCGCGTTGTCAGTGTTTCGAACAATGTGAAACCGGCCGGGTCAAATTTAGATCAACAAGAACGCATTGCTCTTAATGAGTTGAAGTCAGACAGCTCCATCATGACTTTAAAGGCCGACAAAGGAAAAGGAACCGTTGTGTTTGATAGGGATGACTACATGAAGAAGATGTATGAAGTTATAAATGACAGTCGCTATTTCGTGAGGCTATCAAGAGATCCCGCTGCTAAGTCCGAAAGAGAGTTAGCTGACCACCTTCGAGAGCTGAAAAAGAAAGGACGCATCAGTGATGACCTATACCGTCATCTCTTCTCCTTTGACGCCGCGACACCCAAGATGTATGGACTCCCCAAAATTCACAAACCGGGTTGCCCCCTACGCCCGATTGTATATGTTATTGGTTCATCCACTTACAGCCTTTCCAAATATCTGGTTATGATTCTGAGCCCTCTTACGGGAAACAATTAGTTTAGCGTCCGGAATTCCCGTGACTTTGTTGAACTTATACGCGCTCAGACCCTGCTACCGCACGAGGCTATGGTATCCTTTGATGTGATTTCATTATTTACGAATGTCCCCAACGCCCTGGCGGTTGATGTCGCCCGTGACCGGTTGTTGGCAGACCAGTCGTTGTCCACTCGTACAACCCTCCTTGTTGATGACGTTATACTCCTTTTGCGTTTTTGTCTCAACCAGTGTAATTTTAGTTTTAATGGGGACATATATCATCAGGTCAGCGGATGCCCTATGGGGAGTCCAGTTTCTGTAACCGTCTCGAATCTCGTCATGGAATATGTTGAGGAAAAGGTAATGTCTGGCATTGATTTCCCCGTGAAGTTCTACCGTCGCTATGTCGACGGTAGAACTTTTGTAATAGTTAACAGAGAGAACGTAACCAATTTTCACCGCAATTTGAATAGTGTCCACCCCTCAATTCAGTTCACCTGCGAACATGAAACTGATACTACCTTGCCGTTTTTATATGTACGTGTTCATAGAACTAGTGAATCTTTCTATAAGATGGAGACATCCGTATATGGTAAACCATGTGACAGACAAAACTTTCTTGACTACCACTCTCATCACCCTACTCAACACAAAAGCTCAGTTGTAAGATCGTTGCCTTCATCGTTCAGAAACAGTCCCATCTAACTCAACACTTAGCGATCAAGAACTTAGCCATGTGCGGGAGGCTTTGAAGAAACGTAACTACCCCGACCGGTTTATCAATCGCGTTAAGGAACAAATGTCCCGTCTTCGCCCGGATCGAGCCGAACGAACACGTGACGTCGTGTGCATCCCGTACGTTATGGGGGTTTCGGAGGCATTGGGACGCGCCCTTACGCCGTTGGGGGTACGAACTGTATACAAACCCTACAGAACAATTGCCAATGTCATCTCCAAGCCAAAAGACCCGACCCCGCCAGAGGCAGAAAGGGTCGTGATCTACCAGGTGCAGTGCAAGGAATGTGACGCTTCCTACATTGGAGAGACGGAACGAAAAAGAAAAACAAGACTAAAAGAACACGCACGGGATGTCGCCAATTCCACGAACGCCACCCGCTTCAAGTCCGAACTCGTCGACCATGCATGGACGTCAGGACACCAATTTGACTTTGACAAGGCGAGGGATAAAAGGTGGGGACTGAGGAAGCTGCTGGAATCTTGGTTCATCCAGAACGACAAACGCGGAAGTGATTCATCGCTGGTAAACAAGAACCGTGGCCCCCTGCCGGACGTGTACACAAACTTTATGCCTAAATAGCCGAACTTTTTTGTGCGACTCTCACTCGCTCTGCGCTCTACTGAAGATGCCTCCCGCATGGGAGGCGAAACGTTTAATTAAATTGTTATTTTTGTGATGTCAAGCCGTTTTTGGTATTACATTTATCATGTCTTCGCCCGGCTTCTGGAGTATTTTTGCGCTCCTAATTTCAATGGTACGACAGCCATGGGAGGCCACTGCGAGCGAGTGGGGACAGAAATAATTGAGGCTTATCGGATGGCGACAAGCCCGAAAAACATAAACACCCCGTCCATTTCGCTCTCAAGAAAGATTATCTTTCTGAGGCCCTCAATGGAAGCCGAACGCTGACAGACTAGGCAAGGCGATAAGGTCACCGGCAGAAGCGGCCTTTCCTTTTGTGCGTTGTTGATTCCCCTTCGACCTCGCCTTTTGCAAATCCTCCCCACCTGCTTTTGTGTCTTCGTGTGGCTGTCAGCGAGCGCGACAGCCGCTTTAAGCAAATCAGGAGGGTGAAGCGAAACGCGTGACCCAGCGTGACCTGTCTACGGAGGACGCGTAGGACAAAAACGCTTGGACGAAACTTTTCACGTGACTTTCTCTGTCACGCTGATGGGATCTCTGGGGCTGTCATTTTAGCCGTTTGCCTAGTTATAGAAATAAGCGGGCCACGTAGGTCCGGTTTTCGAACTGCTCTTCAGTGTTCTGTTGCTTTCGTGCGCTGCAGACGCGGCTGTGTTTTTTCGTCGTAAACGGTCGGAATACGTCCATGCCAATTTTTCGGTAACAGCCATTTTTTGCACCGGAGTTCGTGGAATACTTGTGATGTGTTTGTTGGACACGCTTCGACAAAAACTGCTCTTCGCCGACGACGAGATATCAGTCCTCGAATCCTCGAATGTGTTTGTGGGGTGCCTGAGTTGGATTATGCATCTATCAAGGATTACATGATATCGCTCTTTTATTAGTAAGTGCACTGCAAGCATGATTCTGATAGTCGTCCTGCTTTCCTCTCAATCTCCGCGGTTTTTGTGTGATGAGTTTTGCTTGGCATGAGGACAGTGTTAATTGTAATTTATAATTTGCTTTTCGTTTTACAGAGAAGTGTGACCTTTGTAAATATGTTGAGAATACACTGTGTGCAATGATAGTTGTTTAATAAACTTCTGGGAGCGATCGAAAAAAAATTTGTTTGTCCGTATAAGTGATTGGATATGCAACAAATGACATGCAACGTACACATACTTGCACGACGTTCGGCCAATACGAAGCAGACGCATCGTAGAGTTTTCGCACAATATTGCGCGAACGCTAGGCCGGAGCGAAACAGCTGTAAGGCAATACCTGCCGGGTATCAAACGGTGGTACAAAACTGGACAGTTGAGCGATATTGGAACCGACTTTCGGCCGGCACTGGCACGATACTGCAAAGTATTGCCGTGCTGCTTGGGAACGGAGGTGATGACATCTTACCATCTTGTTTCCAACGCTTGTTTAATTTATTTCTCTTCTGGGACGCGTGAAAGAGCACTTCTGTGACACACCAGAGATATTTGAAACTTGGGCTGGCCTCTCGGCCTTCTTTGCCACTTTTGGCACTTATTTGGCACTTCAGTGGGTAGCCAGAGAAAAGCCAAACTTCGGCATGCCCCAAATCGACAAATTAAGATTTACTGCGGCAGTTATGGCTCAAGTCCGGCACCTACTTTGGCGCTCCTCTGGCGGACCAGAGAAACGCCAAACCTTGGCACGTCCCAAATACCGAAATTAGGCGTTACTCCGGCAGCTATGGCTGAATTATGGCACCAACTTTGGCGCTCCTCTGGCGGACCAGGGAAACGCCAAACCTTGGCACGTCCCAAATACCGAAATTAGGCGTTACTCTGGCAGTTATGGCTCAAGTCTGGCACCAACTTTGGCGCTCCTCTGGCGGACCCGAGAAAAGCCAAACTTTGGCACGTCCCAAATACTGAAATTAGGCGTTACTCTGGCAGCTATGGCTGAAGTATGGCACCAACTTTGGCGCTCCTCTGGCGGACCAGAGAAACGCCAAACCTTGGCACGTCCCAAATACCGAAAATAGGCGTTTCTCTGGCAGTTATGGCTCAAGTCTGGCACCAACTTTGGCGCTCCTCTGGCGGACCCGAGAAAAGCCAAACTTTGGCACGTCCCAAATACCGAAATTAGGCGTTACTCTGGCAGCTATGGCTGAAATATGGCACCAACTTTGGCGCTCCTCTGGCGGACTAGAGAAACGTCAAACCTTGGCACGTCCCAAATACCGAAATTAGGGGTTGCTGTGGCAGTTATGGCTGAAGTATGGCACCAACTTTGGCGCTCCTCTGGCGGACCAGAGAAACGCCAAACCTTGGATGCCCCGCATTCCCAGATTAGGCATTACTATGGCAGTTATGGCTCAAGTATGGCACCAACTTTGGCACTCCTCTGGCGTACCAGAGAAGAGCCAAACTTTGGCATGCCCTAGGATCGCCCAACTAAGGCTATAGTTAGGCACCGTACTTTGGCACTGATGAGTGCCATGGTGCAAAAACCTAACTGCGCCAAAGTTGAGCCCTTATGTTTGCCAGACCTTTGCCCAAGTTGGGCATTCCTCTGGCGTGCTACTTGGGGGCGTTTTCATCTATCTAGCGGTCTCCTACATTTTTTTTTTGCTTTTGTTTTGCGTTGTTCCTGCGGAGTGATAGTTCTTGGTTCTTGGTGAGCTCGGACGCTTTCCAACGCGTTAAGATTCTGGAGTGCAAACTTGTAAGAAACCTTTGCAACCGTGAGTAGTATGCAGTCGGCGCTGCTTGCACGCGATGTATTTTCGACGCGTTTTGTCTGTCTTATTGCCCGCGTGCGTTGGCGTACCTGGTTTCTGAAAGTGTGCGCGTCTCCCACGTGCATCTTAAACCATGCGTGGTCATTGCATGTTTTCGCTTGAGGAGATATCCATTTCCACCAGTGAGTAGTGTTCATTCGCCGCCGCTTCATCGCGATGTGCTTTTGACGTCTTTTTGCTTCTCTGTGCCGCCCGCCCTCCGTGCTTTCCGAAGGTGAGCGCATGGTTTCGCTTTGCAGTGCGCGCTCTGCAGCGTGGTGTTGTGGCGTGTTTCCGGGGAAAGTGCCTGTGGGTGACCTCGCGTGCGTCCGTAATTCCCTGCCTTCGGCCTACTCAGCGTGGACGTCATTTCTGTCCTGTGACCTGCTGCTCAGTGCTCAGTGCTGTGCTTGTGCAAGGCCTCTGGTGTGGGTGCCGTGTCCTACGTATCGCCCAACTAGGTTCTACTTGTGCCCCTTATTAATTCATTAATATGTGTCGTGTGTGTGTGTGCTCTTTGAGCAGTTTCCGTTCTTGTGCCGTCCGTCCAGTGAAAGGATTTTTTTTATTTTTTTTTATTAAGTTACGGCGCTTGTTTTCGTGCAGCTCTATGTGGTCGTGTCCTCGTACGCAGTGGTGTGTTTGTGGAAAGTCTCTCGTTGTGTTGTGTTGTGCAGTGCAGTGCAGTGCAGTGCAGTGCAGTGCTGTGCGTGCGCCAAAGCCTCTGGATAAAAGAAAAAAAAAAATATATATATATATATATATATATATATATATAATACACTTTTTTTTTCTAATTTTTTTTTTTAATTAATTTTACATGTGGTAAGTATGCATGACTTATACCATCCTTTGTATTGATTTATTTGGGTCGTGTCTTTTTTTTCCACATTATTAGCCTTCTTGTTCTCCTCCTCCTCCTCCTGCTTATCATTATTGTAGAAATGTTTTCCTTTTTCTTTTTTTCCTCTTTCTTTCTAAGCTTTTAGTTTCCACCAGAGTGTCGAACCGAATTTTTTATTGGTTTGCTTCGATTTGCGGGAGCACAAAAGTAATGTAGGACATTAAAATAGCACAACAAATAGAAGAACAAGAGGTATACAGGACAGGCGCTGATGTTGAACTAGTTTCATTCAGGAAAAGTGAACATGTATATACACACGACAGGCAAAGCAGCACATATTCTTAAGGGCAGAAGATATTTGAGCTGGGATGCTGGTGTCTCCCAGCACGATCAAACCATCCGGGGCTATTGCCGCCTTCCCGGCTGCCCTCGGCACTTATCGTGAATAAAAGCTATATATGTATGTTTACTTTTCCTGGATAAAACTAGTTGAAAGTGAGTGCCTGTCCTGTATACTCCTTGTCCTCGTCTTTTTTGCGCTATTTTATATATTTTACTAAGATGAACCAACAGCGTACCGTATTAAAAAGAAAAAGAAGAAGCTAAAGTGATATTATATTTACCTGGTGCTTCTTTTCGCAATAGGCACTATTTCAAGAGTGCAAACGGGTATCTTTCCATTCATTTGTAGGGTTCGCTTATTTTCAGGTGCCGAGAAATAAATTGCTTTATTTAAATTTGATGGAGCAGTAAATGACAAGCTACATACATATCTGTCTTTCCTTGTTTTTTTTTTTTTGTGTGTTATATTTTAGCCTGAATTTAAAAGTTATCAGTCTGTTGGGTCGCCTAAAATACAGGTGATTCGCATTTGAGGTTTTTTTTCTTTACAAGATAATGGTTGATGCAATTTAGCAAGTAAGCATCAATTGTGCTTCCTTCATCTTAAATAGAGCTAAGCAATCAACTCGACATGACGGCTACTTAATTTGTCGCTTTCTTACCGCCTGTTTTCCGAAACTGTGTGCTTTCTTTTCGTCGTCATCGACTTTGGGCTGCCGCTCCAAGTCCATAGAGCCTTTTTTTTTTTTTTTCAGCTATCCCTGCCGTACACCCTTGTACTCTTATTCATCGTCAGACTAATAGACAGTTATATTTTCTTCCGTACAGTTCCAAGTTGGCGGGTCAGTTTCGGTTCGGCTGAAACTAACTCCTCGGTTCCGGTTTTTCGTTCGCTTCGGTTTTCGGTTCGACACTCTGGTCTTCACCGTGCATGGCACCCCCCCCCCCCCCACTTCCTTCCTTCCTTCCCTCCCTCCCTCCCTCCCTCCCTCCCTCCCTCTCTCCTCTCTTCTCCTCCCTGCAAGAAAACAAACTGTCGTTTCGAAATGTTTTCTTACTTGAACTGTGAAGGTTTTCAAGTGCATTGCCTTTCCTCCTTAATTGAGCGCACAATTCTAGAGTGGAACTTCCCTTCTGACATTGCAATAAAGTTTCCTGCACAAGGAAGAAAATTTGACCTTCCTTGTGTGTGCAAAGTGTCAATGTTCCTATATTATGCTTGAACATGGTCTTTTTGTCTTCCTATTTGTCGCAGAAATCATGTATGTGTATGTATGTATGTATATATATATATATATATATATATACCAATATCGCACTTTATGGATTAATCTTGCACGACCTGTGAAAACCACGTATCTCTGGCTTTCCTCACGTTCGATTTTCGAGCAATTTCTGAAGCTAGCTTGGGGAGATTGATTTCGCTCGCACACAATTCGAGGCGCGAGGACGGGCATGTACGAACGCCTACGTAGTCGGGACGGTAAACAAAACTTACACAAATTAAAATCCTGCGCAGATAATAAAAGAAAGAGCAACAAAAAAGTATGGGCGTCTTTCTTTACTAATTTCTTTTTTTTTAGGATTGTAAGCGGACGGGCTTCTTAAACGATACCAAAAAGCGAGACACAATTTGACAAACGGGTCACGTCACAAGAAAGAAAATCCCACATCCTCAAGCGTGTAAAAAATGCACGCAATATCTACAGTACTGGAATTGGAAGCGCTGCCAATCTCGCGTGCACTAGCCCAAATCGCGTTGCTCCCGCTCACGTCAAAGCGACACAGACCTCGTCGGAAAGGTACGCTTTCTGACGCGGTCAACCGGTAAAAACACTATATATTGTAAAATTCTGTACTTTGGACGTGATTAATTCAGACTGCTTTGCGGCTAACTAAGCGCGCGTTCCTTCCCAATGAAACGAAAGAGCGAGATTAGAAATAGAGGAAATAATTCCCGTGAAAAGAAAGAAATTCGTCTCGAATTGAGCTTGGCAGTAAAGCACGCGACATCTCCAGTATTCCGTTTGAAAGCGTTGTCCATGGCAAGTGCAGTAGTGTACAGTGTTCGGCTCTCGCCCAGTTGAAAGCGCCAGAAAGCCCGTGTCGCCTCGCGACACGGGTAACCGCTAGAAAACACGCACATTTTAAAGTCGCGTGATTTGCACTTGATTCCTCGGAAGTACTTTGTGGGAGACGAAGCGGGCGTTCCATGCCAAGGACACGGAAGAGAGAGATTAGAAATAGAGCGAACAATTCGCGTGAAAAGAATAATATTTGTCTCCTATCAAACTTGCCAGAAAAGTAAGCGAGATTTCCAGTATTCCGTTTGAAAGCGCTGCCCGTCGCAAGTGCAGTAGTGTACAGTGTTCGGCTCTCGCCCAGTTGAAAGCGCCAGAAAGCCCGTGTCGCCTCGCGACACGGGTAACCGCTAGAAAACACGCACATTTTAAAGTCGCGTGTTTTGCACTTGATTCCTCGGAAGTACTTTGTGGGAGACGAAGCGGGCCTTCCATGCCAAGGACACGGAAGAGAGAGATTAGAAATAGAGCGAACAATTCGCGTGAAAAGAATAATATTTGTCTCCTATCAAACTTTCCAGAAAAGTAAGCGAGATTTCCAGTATTCCGTTTGAAAGCGCTGCCCGTCGCAAGTGCAGTAGTGTACAGTGTTCGGCTCTCGCCCAGTTGAAAGCGCCAGAAAGCCCGTGTCGCCTCGCGACACGGGTAACCGCTAGAAAACACGCACATTTTAAAGTCGCGTGTTTTGCACTTGATTCCTCGGAAGTACTTTGTGGGAGACGAAGCGGGCGTTCCATGCCAAGGACACGGAAGAGAGAGATTAGAAATAGAGCGAACAATTCGCGTGAAAAGAATAATATTTGTCTTCTATCAAACTTTCCAGAAAAGTAAGCGAGATTTCCAGTATTCCGTTTGAAAGCGCTGCCCGTCGCAAGTGCAGTAGTGTACAGTGTTCGGCTCTCGCCCAGTTGAAAGCGCCAGAAAGCCCGTGTCGCCTCGCGACACGGGTAACCGCTAGAAAACACGCACATTTTAAAGTCGAGTGATTTGCACTTGATTCCTCGGAAGTACTTTGTGGGAGACGAAGCGGGCGTTCCATGCCAAGGACACGGAAGAGAGAGATTAGAAATAGAGCGAACAATTCGCGTGAGAAGAATAATATTTGTCTCCTATCAAACTTGCCAGAAAAGTAAGCGAGATTTCCAGTATTCCGTTTGAAAGCGCTGCCCGTCGCAAGTGCAGTAGGGTACAGTGTTCGGCTCTCGCCCAGTTGAAAGCGCCAGAAAGCCCGTGTCGCCTCGCGACACGGGTAACCGCTAGAAAACACGCACATTTTAAAGTCGCGTGATTTGCACTTGATTCCTCGGAAGTACTTTGTGGGAGACGAAGCGGGCGTTCCATGCCAAGGACACGGAAGAGAGAGATTAGAAATAGAGCGAACAATTCGCGTGAGAAGAATAATATTTGTCTCCTATCAAACTTGCCAGAAAAGTAAGCGAGATTTCCAGTATTCCGTTTGAAAGCGCTGCCCGTCGCAAGTGCAGTAGGGTAAATTGTTCGGCTCTCGCCCAGTTGAAAGCGCCAGAAAGCCCGTGTCGCAAAGCGACACGGGTAACCGCTAGAAAACACGCATCTTTTTCTTTTGTTAATCCCGTGCTTCTCACTTCGTTCCTTGAGAGGACTTTGTCGGAAACTAAGTGGCGGGGCCTTCCAAACGAAACCAATGGTAGAAACAATGAAGTGAGCAAAGAAGAGTAGTGTAAAGAAAGAAAATTGCCTATTATGAAGCCTGCCGTAAACACGCGCGATACCGCGAGCATTCGGATTAAAAGCAGTGACAATCTCACTTACTATAGCGCTCATTGTTCGGCTCTGACACAATTCAAAACGCATGAAACGCCCCGTGTAAATATTGATTTACTTTGTAATAACAAAGTCGATAAACTTTCTGTTGACCATGTTAACATGAACTGAAAGTCGAAAAGAAGTAATCAGAGTCAAGCAGGGGTCAGCACGTTTTTAATAAAAAGCGAGAAATAATTTTTTTTATAGGGGTAGGATGTATGTACGTATGTATGTATATATAGAGGCACACAGGAAAAAAAGAACATTTATATATATATATATACACACAAACATACATACATACATACATATATATATAAGGAGAGAGAGAGGGGAAAAAATAAGAAAGAAAGAAGGACAACTAAATGATACTGAATAACGAGGAGCCACATGAGTGAACTGAAAGTCGAAAAGAAGTAATCAGAGTCAAGCAGGGGTCAGCACGTTTTTAATAAAAAGCGAGAAATAATTTTTTTTTATAGGGGTAGGATGTATGTACGTATGGAGGCACAGAGGAAAAAAAGAACATTTATATATATATATATACACACAAACATACATACATACATATATATATATATAAGGAGAGAGAGAGGGGAAAAAATAAGAAAGAAAGAAGGACAAATAAATGATACTGAATAGAGTGAGAGACAGTAAGTCAGTAAGTCAGTCAGTCAGTCACCGAAACTGATAACCACAAATCATGTACAGAATGCTCTTGAAGGATCTTCTTTATACTTATCGGTGCTATTATGTGGAGGTGGGGTCTGTCGAGCGTTCGATTGGTGCGAGCGGCGTCTGACGACGTGGCCGACGCCTTTCGTCGCCGTCTCGGCCGCTGCCTCCGCCGCATGGTCGTTACAGCAAGGTACCTGCGATCTCTGGCGTCTGCCGTTGGGGTCGGTTCTCGGGTGCACCTGTGTCTTGAAAACGAATGCGAGAGGAGGGTGTTTCGGAGCGTCCGCGCTAACCGAACGGTGTGAAATGACGAGTGCGTTCTGACCGAAGGCCGGGGTGCGTCCTCGCGTCCTCACGGGACCTGAAAGCTCGGCAACGCTGCGAAGGCGTCGTCAATGATTTTTTGGCGTACGACTTTCTGTTGCTACGACGAGAAAGAAATTTATGCGCTTCTTGCCGCGTCGGTACCGACCTCGGTCGGGTATATTCCGGCTGCGCGCTCGAACGTGCTTCATTTCTTCTTGGATTTGGAAGTAATTCCTAAGCGTTGTGTGTGTTTGCGGTTCGTAAGGGGCGCCTGACGGTGGCCCCGCGTCCGTGCGTTGGTAGGGTTTTGGGCGACCCACCACGAAAAGATTACCTGGTTGATCCTGCCAGTAGTCATATGCTTGTCTCAAAGATTAAGCCATGCATGTCTAAGTACATGCCGAAACAAGGCGAAACCGCGAATGGCTCATTAAATCAGTTATGGTTCCTTAGATCGTTTCTTCCTACTTGGATAACTGTGGCAATTCAAGAGCTAATACATGCAGTGAGCCCGAAGCCCCTCGGGGCGACGGGTGCTTTTATTAGACCAAGATCAATCGGGCTTCGGTCCGTTTTGTGTGGTGACTCTGGATAACTTTGTGCTGATCGCACGGCCACGAGCCGGCGACGTTTCTTTCAAGTGTCTGCCTTATCAACTGTCGATGGTAGGTTATGCGCCTACCATGGTTGTTACGGGTAACGGAGAATCAGGGTTCGATTCCGGAGAGGGAGCCTGAGAAACGGCTACCACATCCAAGGAAGGCAGCAGGCGCGCAAATTACCCACTCCCGGCACGGGGAGGTAGTGACGAAAAATAACAATACGGGACTCTTTTGAGGCCCCGTAATTGAAATGAGTACACTCTAAATCCTTTAACGAGGATCCATTGGAGGGCAAGTCTGGTGCCAGCAGCCGCGGTAATTCCAGCTCCAATAGCGTATACTAAAGTTGCTGCGGTTAAAAAGCTCGTAGTTGGATCTCAGTTACAGGCGGGAAGTGCGTGGACACCACGTTACGGCCCGTGCTGAACATCATGGCTGTCGTGGCTTGGTTTTCTTCATCAGGTGCCTTGCTTTGGCCGGCGCGTTTACTTTGAAAAAATTAGAGTGCTCAACGCAGGCGATTCGCCTGAATAACAGTGCATGGAATAATAGAACAAGATCCTGTTTCTGTTCTGTTGGTTTTTGGAATACAGGATAATGATTAAGAGGGACAGACGGGGGCATTCGTATTGCGGCGCTAGAGGTGAAATTCTTGGACCGTCGCAAGACGAACTACTGCGAAAGCATTTGCCAAGAATGTTTTCATTGATCAAGAACGAAAGTTAGAGGTTCGAAGGCGATCAGATACCGCCCTAGTTCTAACCATAAACGATGCCAACCAGCGATCCGCCTGAGTTACTCAAATGACTCGGCGGGCAGCTTCCGGGAAACCAAAGTATTTGGGTTCCGGGGAAGTATGGTTGCAAAGCTGAAACTTAAAGGAATTGACGGAAGGGCACCACCAGGAGTGGAGCCTGCGGCTTAATTTGACTCAACACGGGAAAACTTACCCGGCCCGGACACTGGGAGGATTGACAGATTGAGAGCTCTTTCTTGATTCGGTGGATGGTGGTTCATGGCCGTTCTTAGTTGGTGGAGCGATTTATCTGGTTAATTCCGATAACGAACGAGACTCTAGCCTATTAAACAGGTGCGTGGTTCTCTGCACCTTGCACCCTTCTTAGAGGGACAAGAGGCTCCTAGCCGCACGAAACAGAGCAATAACAGGTCTGTGATGCCCTTAGATGTCCGGGGCCGCACGCGCGCTACACTGAAGGAAGCAGCGTGTTTTTATCCCTGTCTGTAAAGACTGGGTAACCCGTGGAACCTCCTTCGTGATTGGGATAGGGGCTTGCAATTGTTCCCCTTGAACGAGGAATTCCCAGTAAGCGCGAGTCATAAGCTCGCGTTGATTACGTCCCTGCCCTTTGTACACACCGCCCGTCGCTACTACCGATTGAATGATTTAGTGAGGTCTTCGGACCGATACCCGGAGCGGCCTTTCGGTTGCGCCGGTGTGTTGGAAAGATGACCAAACTTGATCATTTAGAGGAAGTAAAAGTCGTAACAAGGTTTCCGTAGGTGAACCTGCGGAAGGATCATTACCGGATGTTATTTGGCATCGTTTTGTCTTCTTCCTCTTGTACGGGGAATGGACTCGATGTGCGAATTTATCTGGCGCCGATCCCGACCAAGCTTGGATGCCGTCGGGACGGCACAAAAAAAAAAACAACTGTGGTTCGGATGTGCCTTTTTCTTTGGGTGGCCTCCGTTCCTTTCGATGATGCGCCCAGCGGGAGCCCTCTGCTGCCTCGATTGAGAGGAGATTTCAAGTGCACCGGGACAATCCGCGGGTTACAAAAGGCGCATCGCCCCCTTATTCGTCTCTTCTCGAGGATCGCCCTTTTGTTTTGATTAACGAAGAGGCGTTTGAGAAGAAGCTTTTTTTTTGCGCTTTCGAGATGGCATGGGATGTGCCGGGCGCGAAAAAAAAACAACAACTTGTGTTTTGTCGTACTGATTGAAAAATCCAAAAACACGACTCTAAGCGGTGGATCACTCGGTTCTCGGGTCGATGAAGAACGCAGCCAGCTGCGAGACTTGGTGTGAATTGCAGGACACACTGAGCACTTACTCTTTGAACGCACATTGCGGCCTCGGGCCTTCCCGTGGCTTCGTCTGTGTGAGGGTCGGATCATATATCAAGAGAGGAGAATTTGTTTTCTACCTCGTTTTGACTGTGTCGGATCGTGGGCAGCACGCAGTTTTATGCTTTCTTGCGTTGCGTTTTCTTTGAGCAAATGCACGAGTGGTGCGATTGCACGCGTGCGCTTAACCAGTCCTCCTCCTCCTACGAGTTTTTATCGAACACTGCATGGGAAAACGAAACTCGATGGATACCGTTTGTGGAAAATCCCGTACCAAAAAAATCTTTCGCACGTTGAACGGCGCTGTGACGTCGGTGCGTTAGAAACGGAGATTTGAAACGGTTTCTTTTCGATCGATTCTGTTTTCTTTGGCGTGGATGTTGTTCGAGTGGAAAAACCGTGGGACGGAGTTGGCGTTGGCGCGTTGAAACGCGGCGTCGGCAAATGTAAATCTCGTGGCGTTGATTTGCACAAAAAAAAGAAAAACGCTTCTGGGAGGAAAGTTTTTTGCGTCGTAGCCTTCCGTCAGTCTAAGACCTTCGCGTCCCCGATGAATACTGGAGCCATCCAGTAGGGGAATGCCGTTGGATTGCGCGCTTTCTTTTTTGTCGAATCGAAAGCGATGCAAAGCGTGTGTACAGCAACTGTTAGTTCGCCATCCTTTTGTGTTTTTGACATGTGGTAAGGAGGCGAAGTTTTTGTTGGAAAGCGCACAAAATAAAAAAAAAGATTGTCGACCTCACATCAGGCGAGACAACCCGCTGAATTTAAGCATATCACTAAGCGGAGCAAAAGAAACCAACAGGGATTCCCTTAGTAGCGGCGAGCGAAACGGGACCTAGCCCAGCACCGAATCCCTCGTCCTTGCCGGCGATCGGGAAATGTGGTGTATGGGAGGTAACGTTCCCGAGAGTTTTGCGGTGGTGCAAGTCCCCCTGACAGGGGCTTGACCCAGAGTGGGTGCCAGGCCCGTCTCCGCCACTGCTCTCTCGGGATGGAACCTCCCGTGAGTCGGGTTGCTTGAGAGTGCAGCCCTAATTGGGTGGTAAACTCCATCTAAGGCTAAATACGTCCGAGAGACCGATAGTTCACAAGTACCGTGAGGGAAAGTTGAAAAGAACTTTGAAGAGAGAGTTCAAGAGTACGTGAAACCGCTTAGAGTAAAACGGGTGGGCCCTCGAAGCTCGAGGGCGGTGGGATTCAGTTTCGCTGTGACGTGGAGCGGTGTCAGCGTCTTGGTTTACGGGCTCTCCTTGTGGGGGCCCGTTCCGGCTGCCCGCGCGGTGGCCCGCACTCCGGAACGCATTTTCCACCGTCGGTAGGACGCCGCGACGGGCACGGGTAACCCTTTCAAGAACGACTTTGAGTCCGGCCGCTGGAGGTGACCGGCGACGGCCCTTGTTTGGCTGTCGTGGGAGTTATACCGGGCCGGTAATCGAGTACGTCACCCTGCCCAGGCCTCATGGGCTACTCCCTTCGGGGAGGCCCGAAACGATGCCCTCCGGAATGCGGAGCGGGAAACCCGGCTGGGTCAACGGGTCGCCTGCCTTACGCCAGGTATTCGCCTGACGTTCGGTGTTTGGGGCTCGGAACCGGCGAGGCGGGTTCTTTCCGCGGAGGGTCGTCATGGTTGGCGGCGAGTAGGTCGGTAACCCACCCGACCCTTCTTGAAACACGGACCAAGGAGTCTAACATGTGCGCGAGTCAATGGGTCCCTCAAAACCCAGAGGCGCAATGAAACGTGAAGGCGCGGCCTCGTGCCGTGCCGAGTTGCGATCCCGGGCCGCCCAGGGGTCCGATGAAGGGAGCAGCAACGGCCCGCCCCACACGCTCACGTCGTGGGGGCGGCGCTAGAGCGCACACGTTGGCACCCGAAAGATGGTGAACTATGCCCGGGCAGGACGAGGCCAGAGGAAACTCTGCTGGAGGTCCGAAGCGCTTCTGACGTGCAAATCGATCGTCCGACCCAGGTATAGGGGCGAAAGACTAATCGAACCATCTAGTAGCTGGTTCCCTCCGAAGTTTCCCTCAGGATAGCTGGCGCTTGTTGCCGAGACCAGTCACACCTGGTAAAGCGAATGATTAGAGGCATTGGGGTCGAAACGACCTCAACCTATTCTCAAACTTTCAATGGGTGTGTCGGAGGCCTTCTGGTCTGAGGCCTCCGGAAGCGATGAGAGTGCCAAGTGGGCCACTTTTGGTAAGCAGAACTGGCGCTGTGGAATGAACCAAACGCCGGGGTAAGGCGCCCGATGCGGGACGCTCATGAGATCCCATGAAGGGTGTTGGTTGCTTAAGACAGCAGGACGGTGGCCATGGAAGTCGGAACCCGCTAAGGAGTGTGTAACAACTCACCTGCCGAAGCAACTAGCCCCGAAAATGGATGGCGCTCTAGTGTCGAGCCTATCCCCGGCCGCTGCCGGCAGATGCACGCAAACAAGGGGGTGCTAAGCTGCAGCGAGTAGGAGGGCCGCTGCGGTGAGCGTTGAAGGTGTCGGGCGTAAGCCCGCCTGGAGCCGCCGCTGGTGCAGATCTTGGTGGTAGTAGCAAATACTCAAGTGAGAACCTTGAGGACTGAAGTGGAGAAGGGTTCCATGTGAACAGCAGTTGAACATGGGTCAGTCGGTCCTAAGGGAAAGGAGAAGTTCTTTCCGAAGCGGGAGCACTTTTTTGCAGTGGAGAGAGCCCCGCAGTGACCGAAAGGGAATCGGGTTAATAATCCCGAACCCGGACACGGAGATTGGTCCTTCGGGGCCCAGTGCCCCGAAGCCCAGTGCCCCGAAGCGTTTATCCGCAGCAGGTCTCCAAGGTGAACAGCCTCTAGTCGATGGACCAATGTAGGTAAGGGAAGTCGGCAAAACGGATCCGTAACCTTGGGATAAGGATTGGCTCTGAGGACTGAGCCGGTCGGGCTGGGGACCTGAAGCAGGAACGGCACTGCACCGGGACTGGGCGGGGCTCGCCGTTCACGCGGCGCGGCCAAGCCCGGACCAGCGTCGGGACCTTCCTGTGGAAAGCCTCAGCTGCGCGGCGTCTGAGGGCTTCGTGCCCAAAGTGCTATGCTTCGGCCGGCAAAAAACAGTCAACTCAGAACTGGCACGGACCGGGGGAATCCGACTGTCTAATTAAGACAAAGCATTGCGATGGCCGCTGGTCGGTGTTGACGCAATGTGATTTCTGCCCAGTGCTCTGAATGTCAACGTGAAGAGATTCATCAATGCGCGGGTAAACGGCGGGAGTAACTATGACTCTCGGCGGGAGTAACTATGACTCTCGAATCGATCGTCCGACCTGGGTCGGACGATCGATTTGCACGTCAGAAGCGCTTCGGACCTCCACCAGAGTTTCCTCTGGCCTCGTCCTGCCCGGGCATAGTTCACCATCTTTCGGGTGCCAACGTGTGCGCTCTAGCGCCGCCCCCCCGACGTGAGCGTGTGGGGCGGGCCGTTGCTGCTCCCTTCATCGGACCCCTGGGCGGCCCGGGATCGCAACTCGGCACGGCACGAGGCCGCGCCTTCACGTTTCATTGCGCCTCTGGGTTTTGAGGGACCCATTGACTCGCGCACATGTTAGACTCCTTGGTCCGTGTTTCAAGACGGGTCGGGTGGGTTACCGACCTACTCGCCGCCAACCATGACGACCCTCCGCGGAAAGAACCCGCCTCGCCGGTTCCGAGCCCCAAACACCGAACGTCAGGCGAATACCTGGCGTAAGGCAGGCGACCCGTTGACCCAGCCGGGTTTCCCGCTCCGCATTCCGGAGGGCATCGTTTCGGGCCTCCCCGAAGGGAGTAGCCCATGAGGCCTGGGCAGGGTGACGTACTCGATTACCGGCCAGGTATAACTCCCACGACAGCCAAACAAGGGCCGTCGCCGGTCACCTCCAGCGGCCGGACTCAAAGTCGTTCTTGAAAGGGTTACCCGTGCCCGTCGCGGCGTCCTACCGACGGTGGAAAATGCGTTCCGGAGTGCGCGGCACCGCGCGGGCAGCCGGAACGGGCCCCCACAAGGAGAGCCCGTAAACCAAGACGCTGACACCGCTCCACGTCACAGCGAAACTGAATCCCACCGCCCTCGAGCTTCGAGGGCCCACCCGTTTTACTCTAAGCGGTTTCACGTACTCTTGAACTCTCTCTTCAAAGTTCTTTTCAACTTTCCCTCACGGTACCTGTGAACTATCGGTCTCTCGGACGTATTTAGCCTTAGATGGAGTTTACCACCCAATTAGGGCTGCACTCTCAAGCAACCCGACTCACGGGAGGTTCCATCCCGAGAGAGCAGTGGCGGAGACGGGCCTGGCACCCACTCTGCGTCAAGCCCCTGTCAGGGGGACTTGCACCACCGCAAAACTCTCGGGAACGTTACCTCCCATACACCACATTTCCCGATCGCCGGCAAGGACGAGGGATTCGGTGCTGGGCTAGGTCCCGTTTCGCTCGCCGCTACTAAGGGAATCCCTGTTGGTTTCTTTTCCTCCGCTTAGTGATATGCTTAAATTCAGCGGGTTGTCTCGCCTGATGTGAGGTCGACAATCTTTTTTTTATTTTGTGCGCTTTCCAACAAAAACTTCGCCTCCTTACCACATGTCAAAAACACAAAAGGATGGCGAACTAACAGTTGTTGTACACACGCTTTGCATCGCTTTCGATTCGACAAAAAAGAAAGCGTGCAATCCAACGGCATTCCCCTACTGGATGGCTCCAGTATTCATCGGGGACGCGAAGGTCTTAGACTGACGGAAGGCTACGACGCAAAAAACTTTCCTCCCAGAAGCGTTTTTCTTTTTTTTGTGCAAATCAACGCCACGAGATTTACATTTGCCGACGCCGCGTTTCAACGCGCCAACGCCAACTCCGTCCCACGGTTTTTCCACTCGAACAACATCCACGCCAAAGAAAACAGAATCGATCGAAAAGAAACCGTTTCAAATCTCCGTTTCTAACGCACCGACGTCACAGCGCCGTTCAACGTGCGAAAGATTTTTTTGGTACGGGACTTTCCACAAACGGTATCCATCGAGTTTCTTTTTCCCATGCAGTGTTCGATAAAAACTCGTAGGAGGAGGAGGACTGGTTAAGCGCACGCGTGCAATCGCACCACTCGTGCATTTGCTCAAAGAAAACGCAACGCAAGAAAGCATAAAACTGCGTGCTGCCCACGATCCGACACAGTCAAAACGAGGTAGAAAACAAATTCTCCTCTCTTGATATATGATCCGACCCTCACACAGACGAAGCCACGGGAAGGCCCGAGGCCGCAATGTGCGTTCAAAGAGTAAGTGCTCAGTGTGTCCTGCAATTCACACCAAGTCTCGCAGCTGGCTGCGTTCTTCATCGACCCGAGAACCGAGTGATCCACCGCTTAGAGTCGTGTTTTTGGATTTTTCAATCAGTACGACAAAACACAAGTTGTTGTTTTTTTTTCGCGCCCGGCACATCCCATGCCATCTCGAAAGCGCAAAAAAAAGCTTCTTCTCAAACGCCTCTTCGTTAATCAAAACAAAAGGGCGATCCTCGAGAAGAGACGAAAAAGGGGGCGATGCGCCTTTTGTAACCCGCGGATTGTCCCGGTGCACTTGAAATCTCCTCTCAATCGAGGCAGCAGAGGGCTCCCGCTGGGCGCATCATCGAAAGGAACGGAGGCCACCCAAAGAAAAAGGCACATCCGAACCACAGTTGTTTTTTGTTTTTTTTTGTGCCGTCCCGACGGCATCCAAGCTTGGTCGGGATCGGCGCCAGATAAATTCGCACATCGAGTCCATTCCCCGTACAAGAGGAAGAAGACAAAACGATGCCAAATAACATCCGGTAATGATCCTTCCGCAGGTTCACCTACGGAAACCTTGTTACGACTTTTACTTCCTCTAAATGATCAAGTTTGGTCATCTTTCCAACACACCGGCGCAACCGAAAGGCCGCTCCGGGTATCGGTCCGAAGACCTCACTAAATCATTCAATCGGTAGTAGCGACGGGCGGTGTGTACAAAGGGCAGGGACGTAATCAACGCGAGCTTATGACTCGCGCTTACTGGGAATTCCTCGTTCAAGGGGAACAATTGCAAGCCCCTATCCCAATCACGAAGGAGGTTCCACGGGTTACCCAGTCTTTACAGACAGGGATAAAAACACGCTGCTTCCTTCAGTGTAGCGCGCGTGCGGCCCCGGACATCTAAGGGCATCACAGACCTGTTATTGCTCTGTTTCGTGCGGCTAGGAGCCGCTTGTCCCTCTAAGAAGGGTGCAAGGTGCAGAGAACCACGCACCTATTTAATAGGCTAGAGCCATGCACCACCATCCACCGAATCAAGAAAGAGCTCTCAATCTGTCAATCCTCCCAGTGTCCGGGCCGGGTAAGTTTTCCCGTGTTGAGTCAAATTAAGCCGCAGGCTCCACTCCTGGTGGTGCCCTTCCGTCAATTCCTTTAAGTTTCAGCTTTGCAACCATACTTCCCCCGGAACCCAAATACTTTGGTTTCCCGGAAGCTGCCCGCCGAGTCATTTGAGTAACTCAGGCGGATCGCTGGTTGGCATCGTTTATGGTTAGAACTAGGGCGGTATCTGATCGCCTTCGAACCTCTAACTTTCGTTCTTGATCAATGAAAACATTCTTGGCAAATGCTTTCGCAGTAGTTCGTCTTGCGACGGTCCAAGAATTTCACCTCTAGCGCCGCAATACGAATGCCCCCGTCTGTCCCTCTTAATCATTATCCTGTATTCCAAAAACCAACAGAACAGAAACAGGATCTTGTTCTATTATTCCATGCACTGTTATTCAGGCGAATCGCCTGCGTTGAGCACTCTAATTTTTTCAAAGTAAACGCGCCGGCCAAAGCAAGGCACCTGATGAAGGGAACCAAGCCACGACAGGCATGATGTTCAGCACGGGCCGTAACGTGGTGTCCACGCACTTCCCGCCTGTAACTGAGATCCAACTACGAGCTTTTTAACCGCAGCAACTTTAGTATACGCTATTGGAGCTGGAATTACCGCGGCTGCTGGCACCAGACTTGCCCTCCAATGGATCCTCGTTAAAGGATTTAGAGTGTACTCATTTCAATTACGGGGCCTCAAAAGAGTCCCGTATTGTTATTTTTCGTCACTACCTCCCCGTGCCGGGAGTGGGTAATTTGCGCACCTGCTGCCTTCCTTGGATGTGGTAGCCGTTTCTCAGGCTCCCTCTCCGGAATCGAACCCTGATTCTCCGTTACCCGTAACAACCATGGTAGGCGCATAACCTACCATCGACAGTTGATAAGGCAGACACTTGAAAGAAACGTCGCCGGCTCGTGGCCGTGCGATCAGCACAAAGTTATCCAGAGTCACCACACAAAACGGACCGAAGCCCGATTGATCTTGGTCTAATAAAAGCACCCGTCGCCCCGAGGGGCTTCGGGCTCACTGCATGTATTAGCTCTAGAATTGCCACAGTTATCCAAGTAGGAAGAAACGATCTAAGGAACCA
The DNA here is from genome assembly GCF_016920785.2 of Ixodes scapularis. Classification (NCBI taxonomy): domain Eukaryota; kingdom Metazoa; phylum Arthropoda; class Arachnida; order Ixodida; family Ixodidae; genus Ixodes; species Ixodes scapularis. Next base: position 2,892,102 of record NW_024610108.1, on the reverse strand, counting down.
TAACTGATTTAATGAGCCATTCGCGGTTTCGCCTTGTTTCGGCATGTACTTAGACATGCATGGCTTAATCTTTGAGACAAGCATATGACTACTGGCAGGATCAACCAGGTAATCTTTTCGTGGTGGGTCACCCAAAACCCTACCAACGCGCGGACGCGGGGCCACCGTCAGGCGCCCCTTACGAACCGCAAACACACACAACGCTTAGGAATTACTTCCAAATCCAAGAAGAAATGAAGCACGTTCGAGCGCGCAGCCGGAATATCCCCGACCGAGGTCGGTACCGACGCGGCAAGAAGCGCATAAATTTCTTTCTCGTCGTAGCAACAGAAAGTCGTACGCCAAAAAAATCATTGACGACGCCTTCGCAGCGTTGCCGAGCTTTCAGGTCCCGTGAGGACGCGAGGACGCACCCCGGCCTTCGGTCAGAACGCACTCGTCATTTCACACCGTTCGGTTAGCGCGGACGCTCCGAAACACCCTCCTCTCGCATTCGTTTTCAAGACACAGGTGCACCCGAGAACCGACCCCAACGGCAGACGCCAGAGATCGCAGGTACCTTGCTGTAACGACCATGCGGCGGAGGCAGCGGCCGAGACGGCGACGAAAGGCGTCGGCGACGTCGTCAGACGCCGCTCGCACCAATCGAACGCTCGACAGACCCCACCTCCACATAATAGCACCGATAAGTATAAAGAAGATCCTTCAAGAGCATTCTGTACATAGTTTGTGGTTATCAGTTTCGGTGACTGACTGACTGACTTACTGACTTACTGTCTCTCACTCTATTCAGTATCATTTATTTGTCCTTTCTTATTTTTACCCCTCTCTCTCTCCTTATATATATATATGTATGTATGTATGTTTGTGTGTATATATATATATATAAATGTTCTTTTTTTCCTCTGTGCCTCCATACGTACATACATCCTACCCCTATAAAAAAAATTTATTTCTCGCTTTTTATTAAAAACGTGCTGACCCCTGCTTGACTCTGATTACTTCTTTTCGACTTTCAGTTCATGTTAACATGGTCAACAGAAAGTTTATCGACTTTGTTATTACAAAGTAAACCAATATTTACACGGGGCGTTTCATGCGTTTCGAATTGTGTCAGAGCCGAACAATGAGCGCTATAGTAAGTGAGATTGTCACTGCTTTTAATCCGAATGCTCGCGGTATCGCGCGTGTTTACGGCAGGCTTCATAATAGGCAATTTTCTTTCTTTACACTACTCTTCTTTGCTCACTTCATTGTTTCTACCATTGGTTTCGTTTGGAAGGCCCCGCCACTTAGTTTCCGACAAAGTCCTCTCAAGGAACGAAGTGAGAAGCACAGGATTAACAAAAGAAAAAGATGCGTGTTTTCTAGCGGTTACCCGTGTCGCTTTGCGACACGGGCTTTCTGGCGCTTTCAACTGGGCGAGAGCCGAACAATTTACCCTACTGCACTTGCGACGGGCAGCGCTTTCAAACGCAATACTGGAAATCTCGCTTACTTTTCTGGCAAGTTTGATAGGAGACAAATATTATTCTTTTCACGCAAATTGTTCGCTCTATTTCTAATCTCTCTCTTCCGTGTCCTTGGCATGGAACGCCCGCTTCGTCTCCCACAAAGTACTTCCGAGGAATCAAGTGCAAAACACGCGACTTTAAAATGTGCGTGTTTTCTAGCGGTTACCCGTGTCGCGAGGCGACACGGGCTTTCTGGCGCTTTCAACTGGGCGAGAGCCGAACACTGTACACTACTGCACTTGCGACGGGCAGCGCTTTCAAACGGAATACTGGAAATCTCGCTTACTTTTGTGGCAAGTTTGATAGGAGACAAATATTATTCTTTTCACGCGAATTGTTCGCTCTATTTCTAATCTCTCTCTTCCGTGTCGTTGGCATGGAACGCCCGCTTCGTCTCCCACAAAGTACTTCCGAGGAATCAAGTGCGAAACACGCGACTTTAAAATGTGCGTGTTTTCTAGCGGTTACCCGTGTCGCGAGGCGACACGGGCTTTCTGGCGCTTTCAACTGGGCGAGAGCCGAACACTGTACACTACTGCACTTGCGACGGGCAGCGCTTTCAAACGGAATACTGGAAATCTCGCTTACTTTTGTGGCAAGTTTGATAGGAGACAAATATTATTCTTTTCACGCGAATTGTTCGCTCTATTTCTAATCTCTCTCTTCCGTGTCCTTGGCATGGAACGCCCGCTTCGTCTCCCACAAAGTACTTCCGAGGAATCAAGTGCAAAACACGCAACTTTAAAATGTGCGTGTTTTCTAGCGGTTACCCGTGTCGCGAGGTGACACGGGCTTTCTGGCGCTTTCAACTGGGCGAGAGCCGAACACTGTACACTACTGCACTTGCGACGGGCAGCGCTTTCAAACGGAATACTGGAAATCTCGCTTACTTTTGTGGCAAGTTCGATAGGAGACAAATATTATTCTTTTCACGCGAATTGTTCGCTCTATTTCTAATCTCTCTCTTCCGTGTCCTTGGCATGGAACGCCCGCTTCGTCTCCCACAAAGTACTTCGAGGAATCAAGTGCAAAACACGCGACTTTAAAATGTGCGTGTTTTCTAGCGGTTACCCGTGTCGCGAGGCGACACGGGCTTTCTGGCGCTTTCAACTGGGCGAGAGCCGAACACTGTACACTACTGCACTTGCGACGGGCAGCGCTTTCAAACGGAATACTGGAAATCTCGCTTACTTTTGTGGCAAGTTCGATAGGAGACAAATATTATTCTTTTCACGCGAATTGTTCGCTCTATTTCTAATCTCTCTCTTCCGTGTCCTTGGCATGGAACGCCCGCTTCGTCTCCCACAAAGTACTTCCGAGGAATCAAGTGCAAATCACGCGACTTTAAAATGTGCGTGTTTTCTAGCGGTTACCCGTGTCGCGAGGCGACACGGGCTTTCTGGCGCTTTCAACTGGGCGAGAGCCGAACACTGTACACTACTGCACTTGCCATGGACAACGCTTTCAAACGGAATACTGGAGATGTCGCGTGCTTTACTGCCAAGCTCAATAAGAGACGAATTTCTTTCTTTTCACGGGAATTATTTCCTCTATTTCTAATCTCGCTCTTTCGTTTCATTGGGAAGGAACGCGCGCTTAGTTAGCCGCAAAGCGGTCTGAATTAATCACGTCCAAAGTACAGAATTTTACAATATATAGTGTTTTTACCGGTTGACCGCGTCAGAAAGCGTACCTTTCCGACGAGGTCTGTGTCGCTTTGACGTGAGCGGGAGCAACGCGATTTGGGCTAGTGCACGCGAGATTGGCAGCGCTTCCAATTCCAGTACTGTAGATATTGCGTGCATTTTTTACACGCTTGAGGATGTGGGATTTCCTTTCTTGTGACGTGACCCGTTTGTCAAATTGTGTCTCGCTTTTTGGTATCGTTTAAGAAGCCCGTCCGCTTACAATCCTAAAAAAGAAAAAAAAAAGAAATTAGTAAAGAAAGACGCCCATACTTTTTTGTTGCTCTTTCTTTTATTATCTGCGCAGGATTTTAATTTGTGTAAGTTTTGTTTACCGTCCCGACTACGTAGGCGTTCGTACATGCCCGTCCTCGCGCCTCGAATTGTGTGCGAGCGAAATCAATCTCCCCAAGCTAGCTTCAGAAATTGCTCGAAAATCGAACGTGAGGAAAGCCAGAGATACGTGGTTTTCACAGGTCGTGCAAGATTAATCCATAAAGTGCGATATTGGTATATATATATATATATATATATACATACATACATACACATACATGATTTCTGCGACAAATAGGAAGACAAAAAGACCATGTTCAAGCATAATATAGGAACATTGACACTTTGCACACACAAGGGAGGTCAAATGGCAGGTTTTTCTTCCTTGTGCAGGAAACTTTATTGCAATGTCAGAAGGGAAGTTCCACTTTAGAATTGTGCGCTCAATAAAGGAGGAAAGGAAATGCACTTGAAAACCTTCACAGTTCAAGTAAGAAAACATTTCGAAACGACAGTTTGTTTTCTTGCAGAGAGGAGAAGAGGGGAGAGAGGGAGGGAGGGAGGGAGGGAGGGAGGGAGGGAGGGAGGGAGGGAAGGAAGGAAGGAAGGGGGGGTGCCATGCACGGTGAAGACCAGAGTGTCGAACCGAAAACCGAAGCGAACGAAAAACCGCAACCGAGGAGTTAGTTTCAGCCGAACCGAAACTGACCCGCCAACTTGGAACTGTACGGAAGAAAATATAACTGTCTATTAGTCTGACGATGAATAGAAGTACAAGGGTGTACGGCAGGGATAGCTGAAAAAAAAGGCTCTATGGACTTGGAGCGGCAGCCCAAAGTCGATGACGACGAAAAGAAAGCACACAGTTTCGGAAAACAGGCGGTAAGAAAGCGACAAATTAAGTAGCCGTCATGTCGAGTTGATTGCTTAGCTCTATTTAAGATGAAGGAAAAAAAAAGTAGCACAATTGATGCTTACTTGCTAAATTGAATCAACCATTATCTTGTAAAGAAAAAAAACCTCAAATGCCAATCACCTGTATTTTAGGCGACCCAACAGACTGATAACTTTTAAATTCAGGCTAAAATATAACACACAAAAAAAAGGAAAGACAGATATGTATGTAGCTTGTCATTTACTGCTCCATCAAATTTAAATAAAGCAATTTATTTCTCGGCACCTGAAAATAAGCGAACCCTACAAATGAATGGAAAGATACCCGTTTGCACTCTTGAAATAGTGCCTATTACGAAAAGAAGCACCAGGTAAATATAATATCACTTTATTCTTCTTCTTTTTCTTTTTAATACGGTACGCTGTTGGTTCATCTTAGTAAAATATATAAAATAGCGCAAAAAAGACGAGGACAAGGAGTATACAGGACAGGCACTCACTTTCAACTAGTTTTATCCAGGAAAAGTAAACATACATATATAGCTTTTATTCACGATAAGTGCCGAGGGCAGCCGAGAAGGCGGCAATAGCCCCGGATGGTTTGATCGTGCTGGGAGACACCAGCATCCCAGCTCAAATATCTTCTACCCTTAAGAATATGTGCTGCTTTGCCTGTCGTGTGTATATACATGTTCACTTTTCCTGAATGAAAATAGTTCAACATCAGCGCCTGTCCTGTATACCTCTTGTTCTTCTATTTGTTGTGCTATTTTAATGTCCTACATTACTTTTGTGCTCCCGCAAATCGAAGCAAACCAATAAAAAATTCGGTTCGACACTCTGGTGGAAACTAAAAGCTTAGAAAGAAAGAGGAAAAAAGAAAAAGGAAAATATTTCTACAATAATGATAAGCAGGAGGAGGAGGAGGAGGAGAAAAAGAAGGCTAATAATGTGGAAAAAAAAGACACGACCCAAATAAATCAATACAAAGGATGGTATAAGTCATGCATACTTACCACATGTAAAATTAATTTTAAAAAAAATTAGAAAAAAAATGTGTATTTATATATATATATAATTTTTTTTTTCTTTTATCCAGAGGCTTTGGCGCACGCACAGCACTGCACTGCACTGCACTGCACTGCACTGCACAACACAACACAACGAGAGACTTTCCACAAACACACCACTGCGTACGAGGACACGACCACGTAGAGCTGCACGAAAACAAGCGCCGTAACTTAATAAAAAAAAATAAAAAAAATCCTTTCACTGGACGGACGGCACAAGAACGGAAACTGCTCAAAGAGCACACACACACACGACACATATTAATGAATTAATAAGGGGCACAAGTAGAACCTAGTTGGGCGATACGTAGGACACGGCACCCACACCAGAGGCCTTGCACAAGCACAGCACTGAGCACTGAGCACTGAGCAGCAGGTCACAGGACAGATATGACGTCCACGCTGAGTAGGCCGAAGGCAGGGAATTACGGACGCACGCGAGGTCACCCACAGGCACTTTCACCGGAACCACGCCACAACACCACGCTGCAGAGCGCGCACTGCAAAGCGAAACCATGCGCTCACCTTCGGAAAGCACGGAGGGCGGGCGGCACAGAGAAGCAAAAAGACGTCAAAAGCACATCGCGATGAAGCGGCGGCGAATGAACACTACTCACTGGTGGAAATGGATATCTCCTCAAGCGAAAACATGCAATGACCACGCATGGTTTAAGATGCACGTGGGAGACTCGCACACTTTCAGAAACCAGGTACACCAACGCACGCGGGCAATAAGACGGACAAAACGCGTCGAAAATACATCGCGTGCAAGCAGCGCCGACTGCATACTACTCACGGTTGCAAAGGTTTCTTACAAGTTTGCACTCCAGAATCTTAACGCGTTGGAAAGCGTCCGAGCTCACCAAGAACTATCACTCCGCAGGAACAACGCAAAACAAAAGCAAAAAAAAAAATAATAATAAAAAAAAAAAATGTAGGAGACCGCTAGATAGATGAAAACGCCGTCATACTTTGTAAACAGAATTTGGAAAATAAGTAGCGCCGCCAGGTGGTCGGCGCCCAAATAGATGCGGAGGCGCGCCTAAATTGTTTAAATATTTGCTGTTTATATGACGAGACGACGTAATGTAAAATCAAATCAATTAATTTAAACAAAAAGTAAAAACTAAAAAAAAAAATTAAAAACAAATGAATGAATAGTGGCGTCATCTAACGAACCTAAAGCAAGGCTCCGGTTTTCGAGCCGTTAACTGCGCAGCGCCATCTGGTTTGGATGGTAAAAGACACAAAATACGCAAGTGACAATGCTACGCGAGAGTCGGATGGTTGTTTTTAGCGAATCGGGGAAGTACGCTGGCGTTGTGCTTGTTTACGTGAGCGAAGCGAACGCGAGGGGTGGCTGGACTGTCGCGACGAAGTCCCGACGAGTACACGCGTCCCTAATGGTTCAACAAAGAAGAAAACTCGAGGAGCGAACACACTTCCGCCATGTGCAAGCAACGTAAAGGCAAGGACACTCGAGAGAGGCACACAGTTTCGTTTTCGTTGGCTCTGCAGCGTCAAAGCCAGCCTTCCTTCCTTCGACGTGCAGCTTTCGTTCACCGGCATGGTCTTGGTGGATGGATTACGTCCCCACACTTGTGAGTGAGGTGAACACCTGTCCAGAGTTCCGAGTGACACCGAGCTGTTGAAAACGAGGGAC
>NW_024610108.1:2865000-2880000 GCF_016920785.2 Ixodes scapularis | reverse complement strand
CTCAGCGACGTCGGCACGCGTTTCACCAGAGCCATTAGGTTCATGATGACCTCGAGTGTGGTGTTGGGAACCGTCCTCAACAGTCGCGCGGTGAACCCGTCAGGCCCAGGGGCCGACTTCACGGGTGGCAGATTACTCGTCACCTCCCGCGATGTCACCGGATAGAAGAGATTTACCTTTGCTTCCGAGGTTCCCTCCTCCTGCATTACTGCAGTAGTAGGAGTAGCCATCTCGTGCCCAGGTGGACACATGACTTCCTCCCACTGTGCAAGCAAATGGGCTGGGTCCTCGACCAGGACTTCCGGAGTGCCATCCAAGACACCCCGGGCGCAGTCGCCCTGCCGTTTCCGGAAGAACTCCTGCATCCTGGCGTATTCCCGTCTCTTTCTTTTCCGGCGACTCGTCGGCCCCTTTGCCTGACGGTCCCCAGCGCGACCATGACTTGGACCCTTGTCACACACGAAGACGTGCCGGAGATAGTCGTCGAGTTTGGCCGACACAACCACCCCTTCACAGGCCTGTTTGGCAATGTCCCACAGTATGTCAGACTGGAATTTCCGAGGGCATCGCTTCTGGATGAGTTTCCTTAGGTGTTCAAGGATTGCCGACTCCCCCTCGGTGCTTTGGGCACTTCCGGTCGGTCGGGGGTCTTCCTCTTTTTCCTCAGCGTCTGTCACGCTCCCAGCTGGTACTGTCTCCTGAGTCAGGCGCTGCACCAGCTGTTTGTACTCATCCTTCTTTCTTTGTCCTTTTATCGACTCCAGCGTTCGTGCAGGGAACGAGTTGCGCAGGTCCACATTCAAGAACCTGGACCCCGCGCGTCGGAGTTCTACCTCTCGCTTAGCGAGTAGGTATCGCTCCTCAGCTTCCCATCGGGGCTTTACTCGCTCCACCACTACCTCCGCATTGGCTTCCACTGGGTGGCGTGCCTTGGAATGTAGTGTGCGTCCCGCTTTCGTCTTGAATGCCCGACCACAATCGGAGCACTCGAAGGGTGTAGCACATGGGGTTGTAGACTGCTGAGTCTGGGTGGCATTTCTGGTTTCTCCCAGAGGAGCCTCTTCATCATCCTGGAGGGCTGCGACTAGTGCTGATGCATCTGCATTTGCAGAGTGCGCACTTTCTTGGCCACCATTTCCTCGTTGTTCCGCCGTCCAAACTGTTGCCGCTTTATGTGGCAAGGATTGTCGGTCCACCCCGGTCTCTGATACCCACATCGTCGACCGGGTGTCCCCCGACAAAGGGGCGACAGAGCGTTCCGACTCTCCTTGGACAGTTGCACTGCGATTGACTTCTCCTCGGTGAGTAGGGATATGGGGGTTCGGTTGGGCCAGCGCAATCCCTCCAGCGCCCCGAGCGGGACGCTTGGTGGGGGTTTCCACACGCTGAGTAACCCGGTTGAAGATCCCCCCCCTGCCCGGGGTGCCCGCACCGCTTAGATTCCGCTGATGAGACGGGGACTTCGCAGTTTCGTCACGGGCTCTCCTGGCTAGGGGTTTCTCCTTCCTCCTGGTTTCCAACCAGTCACTTTTCGGGGCTAAGCTGCTTTCAGAGCGCTGATGAGACGAACCTCCAGCTGCCGCGCCTACTGGCTGACTGTCTCGCACCAGAACGGTTTGAGATACATGTTGGGCTCTTTTGTCCTTCTGAGTATGGACACTTGTGAATGTGTACTCCATCTCTGTGCGGTCCCCACACTCAGGAGTCACGGACGTGTTTGGTACGCGCACCCTCATTGCGGGCCTGGGTTTGCGTTGGTCCCTTGACATCGTTTGCCCATTGTCCATCAGTGGCCCTTGACCAGACCTAGGACTGTGGGCACTCTCTGTCAAATTGTCTGGGGCAGTCACCATCCTTGCTACGGTGGCGGTCGCCGAGGTGCGCTCCCCCGTGCGGGGCTCCATCATGGGGTGATCCCCACACCTAGGGGCACCGACAGCTGCACCTGACGACCATCCACTTTGCCTAGGTTCGTGCCTTGTCCGCTTCAATGAGTCAGTTGAGTGGACCTTTCGGCTCCCTGCGGTGTCAGAAGGCTGCGAGCCGATACCTCCCGCCACTATTCCTTGTGGGGGTGCTCCTGCGGCATGGTACTGTTTGGCCCGCGCCCCTTTAGCGCGTTGGGAACCCGCTTCGTCCACTGACTCTGCAGTCGCCATCAGTGGCCCGGCGCCGGCCCTAGGTGTAAACACCATCAGTGGCTTCTTCCGGGACCTAGGCTTCTGCTGGGGTCCTTCTTCGGGACCCTCCTTGGTGCGGGCCGCCTTACGGCTCCCGCGGGAGTCAGAGTGGATTCCGGGGATCACGTGTTCCCTTGCGGTCTCTGATGGCTCTGGGCGGATACCTACCCCGACATGTCCTCGTGGGGGTGCTACAGTGGCGTGGTACTGGCTTGCCTTTTGCCGTCTTCTCCGCTGGGACGCTTCAGTGTCCTCCAACTCTTCCTCTGGGTGTTTGTTACCCAAGGAGGGGCAGATCTCTCGCTCGGCCTCCTCCGGCAGTTCCCCCTGCCGAAGTGGTCGCCCCGCACTATTCTGCTTTGGCTCTACGGACTGCACGCCGAATCGTGCATCCTCGTTCCTTCTGTGGTTGCTAGACCTTGGGAGCACAGTCATCGTGTTTGCCTTGTGCTTGGTCTTAGCTTTGTCCTTTTGCTTTCCTGTTTTCGGTGCAGACTTCCGAGCAGCCACCTCCGACAGATCCCGCTCGGGTCCGCCGGGAGGAGCCTCCGCTCCGGGTCCACCTTGCGACCTTCTGGCTGACAAGCAACGCTTAGGGCTCGGAGCGTCGGGCATTGACCCGTGGCTTTCCGATTTGTGGGTTTTCGGACTTGCCGAGCCGCTTTTGAACCTGCGGGGAGGGTTTCCCCGTAGATCCTGGGTTTGGGACGTGGTTTGGCCGGTGTTCAGACAACCGTTTCCAGCGGTACCATCGAGGAGGTACACATCCCGTGGGAAGTCGGAGGCTCTACCGTGATCCATAGTCAAGGTCCGAACTTTATGGTCACGCTCCAACTCCCCGAGTAACTAGGTGCTCCGAGCGGCCAAACTCGAAACAAACGCCGAATAGGGTGATCCTATCGGGGCTACCCTCTGTGATCCAACGCGTGCGCTAAGCCCGCTCACAAGAGAGTCATAGTTACTCCCGCCGTTTACCCGCGCTTTGATGAATCTCTTCACGTTGACATTCAGAGCACTGGGCAGAAATCACATTGCGTTAACACCAACCAGCGGCCATCGCAATGCTTTGTTTTAATTAGACAGTCGGATTCCCCCGGTCCGTGCCAGTTCTGAGTTGACTGTTTTTTGCCGGCCGAAGCATAGCACTTTGGGCACGAAGCCCTCAGACGCCGCGCAGCTGAGGCTTTCCACAGGAAGGTCCCGACGCCGGTCCGGGCTTGGCCGCGCCGCGTGAACGGCGAGCCCCGCCCAGTCCCGGTGCAGTGCCGTTCCTGCTTCAGGTCCCCAGCCCGACCGGCTCAGTCCTCAGAGCCAATCCTTATCCCAAGGTTACGGATCCGTTTTGCCGACTTCCCTTACCTGCATTGGTCCATCGACTAGAGGCTGTTCACATTGGAGACCTGCTGCGGATGTGGGTACGGTCCGGCACGAAAATCACACTCCCTCACTCGGATTTTCAAGGGCCGACGCGAGCGCACCGGACAGCGCAAGAACCGCACTGCTCTACGGAGCCACCATCCCTATCTCGGGGCGAACCCATTCCAGGGACTCGATCTCCTTACAGAGAAAAGAAAACTCTTCCCGGGGTTCGCATCGGCGTCTCCGAGCTGGTTTGCGTTACCGCACTGGGCCCCGAAGGACCAATCTCCGTGTCCGGGTTCGGGATTATTAACCCGATTCCCTTTCGGTCACTGCGGGGCTCTCTCCACTGCAAAAAAGTGCTCCCGCTTCGGAAAAAACTTCTCCTTTTCCTTAGGACCGACTGACCCATGTTCAACTGCTGTTCACATGGAACCCTTCTCCACTTCAGTCCTCAAGGTTCTCACTTGAGTATTTGCTACTACCACCAAGATCTGCACCAGCGGCGGCTCCAGGCGGGCTTACGCCCGACACCTTCAACGCTCACCGCAGCGGCCCTCCTACTCGCTGCAGCTTAGCACCCCCTTGTTTGCGTGCATCTGCCGGCAGCGGCCGGGGATAGGCTCGACACTAGAGCGCAATCCATTTTCGGGGCTAGTTGCTTCGGCAGGTGAGTTGTTACACACTCCTTAGCGGGTTCCGACTTCCATGGCCATCGTCCTGCTGTCTTAAGCAACCAACACCCTTCATGGGATCTCATGAGCGTCCCGCATCGGGCGCCTTACCCCGGCGTTTGGTTCATCCCACAGCGCCAGTTCTGCTCACCAAAAGTGGCCGACTTGGCACTCTCATCGCTTCCGGAGGCCTCAGACCAGAAGGCCTCCGACACACCCATTGAAAGTTTGAGAATAGGTTGAGGTCGTTTCGACCCCAATGCCTCTAATCATTCGCTTTACCAGGTGTGACTGGTCTCGGCAACAAGCGCCAGCTATCCTGAGGGAAACTTCGGAGGGAACCAGCTACTAGATGGTTCGATTAGTCTTTCGCCCCTATACCTGGGTCGGACGATCGATTTGCACGTCAGAAGCGCTTCGGACCTCCACCAGAGTTTCCTCTGGCCTCGCCCTGCCCGGGCATAGTTCACCATCTTTCGGGTGCCAACGTGTGCGCTCTAGCGCCGCCCCCACGACGTGAGCGTGTGGGGCGGGCCGTTGCTGCTCCCTTCATCGGACCCCTGGGCGGCCCGGGATCGCAACTCGGCACAGCACGAGGCCGCGCCTTCACGTTTCATTGCGCCTCTGGGTTTTGAGGGACCCATTGACTCGCGCACATGTTAGACTCCTTGGTCCGTGTTTCAAGACGGGTCGGGTGGGTTACCGACCTACTCGCCGCCAACCATGACGACCCTCCGCGGAAAGAACCCGCCTCGCCGGTTCCGAGCCCCAAACACCGAACGTCAGGCGAATACCTGGCGTAAGGCAGGCGACCCGTTGACCCAGCCGGGTTTCCCGCTCCGCATTCCGGAGGGCATCGTTTCGGGCCTCCCCGAAGGGAGTAGCCCATGAGGCCTGGGCAGGGTGACGTACTCGATTACCGGCCAGGTATAACTCCCACGACAGCCAAACAAGGGCCGTCGCCGGTCACCTCCAGCGGCCGGACTCAAAGTCGTTCTTGAAAGGGTTACCCGTGCCCGTCGCGGCGTCCTACCGACGGTGGAAAATGCGTTCCAAAGTGCGCGGCACCGCGCGGGCAGCCGGAACGGGCCCCCACAAGGAGAGCCCGTAAACCAAGACGCTGACACCGCTCCACGTCACAGCGAAACTGAATCCCACCGCCCTCGAGCTTCGAGGGCCCACCCGTTTTACTCTAAGCGGTTTCACGTACTCTTGAACTCTCTCTTCAAAGTTCTTTTCAACTTTCCCTCACGGTACTTGTGAACTATCGGTCTCTCGGACGTATTTAGCCTTAGATGGAGTTTACCACCCAATTAGGGCTGCACTCTCAAGCAACCCGACTCACGGGAGGTTCCATCCCGAGAGAGCAGTGGCGGAGACGGGCCTGGCACCCACTCTGGGTCAAGCCCCTGTCAGGGGGACTTGCACCACCGCAAAACTCTCGGGAACGTTACCTCCCATACACCACATTTCCCGATCGCCGGCAAGGACGAGGGATTCGGTGCTGGGCTAGGTCCCGTTTCGCTCGCCGCTACTAAGGGAATCCCTGTTGGTTTCTTTTCCTCCGCTTAGTGATATGCTTAAATTCAGCGGGTTGTCTCGCCTGATGTGAGGTCGACAATCTTTTTTTTATTTTGTGCGCTTTCCAACAAAAACTTCGCCTCCTTACCACATGTCAAAAACACAAAAGGATGGCGAACTAACAGTTGTTGTACACACGCTTTGCATCGCTTTCGATTCGACAAAAAAGAAAGCGCGCAATCCAACGGCATTCCCCTACTGGATGGCTCCAGTATTCATCGGGGACGCGAAGGTCTTAGACTGACGGAAGGCTACGACGCAAAAAACTTTCCTCCCAGAAGCGTTTTTCTTTTTTTTGTGCAAATCAACGCCACGAGATTTACATTTGCCGACGCCGCGTTTCAACGCGCCAACGCCAACTCCGTCCCACGGTTTTTCCACTCGAACAACATCCACGCCAAAGAAAACAGAATCGATCGAAAAGAAACCGTTTCAAATCTCCGTTTCTAACGCACCGACGTCACAGCGCCGTTCAACGTGCGAAAGATTTTTTTGGTACGGGATTTTCCACAAACGGTATCCATCGAGTTTCGTTTTCCCATGCAGTGTTCGATAAAAACTCGTAGGAGGAGGAGGACTGGTTAAGCGCACGCGTGCAATCGCACCACTCGTGCATTTGCTCAAAGAAAACGCAACGCAAGAAAGCATAAAACTGCGTGCTGCCCACGATCCGACACAGTCAAAACGAGGTAGAAAACAAATTCTCCTCTCTTGATTTATGATCCGACCCTCACACAGACGAAGCCACTGGAAGGCACGAGGCCGCAATGTGCGTTCAAAGAGTAAGTGCTCAGTGTGTCCTGCAATTCACACCAAGTCTCGCAGCTGGCTGCGTTCTTCATCGACCCGAGAACCGAGTGATCCACCGCTTAGAGTCGTGTTTTTGGATTTTTCAATCAGTACGACAAAACACAAGTTGTTTTTTTTTTTCGCGCCCGGCACATCCCATGCCATCTCGAAAGCGCAAAAAAAAGCTTCTTCTCAAACGCCTCTTCGTTAATCAAAACAAAAGGGCGATCCTCGAGAAGAGACGAAAAAGGGGGCGATGCGCCTTTTGTAACCCGCGGATTGTCCCGGTGCACTTGAAATCTCCTCTCAATCGAGGCAGCAGAGGGCTCCCGCTGGGCGCATCATCGAAAGGAACGGAGGCCACCCAAAGAAAAAGGCACATCCGAACCACAGTTGTTTTTTTTTTGTGCCGTCCCGACGGCATCCAAGCTTGGTCGGGATCGGCGCCAGATAAATTCGCACATCGAGTCCATTCCCCGTACAAGAGGAAGAAGACAAAACGATGCCAAATAACATCCGGTAATGATCCTTCCGCAGGTTCACCTACGGAAACCTTGTTACGACTTTTACTTCCTCTAAATGATCAAGTTTGGTCATCTTTCCAACACACCGGCGCAACCGAAAGGCCGCTCCGGGTATCGGTCCGAAGACCTCACTAAATTATTCAATCGGTAGTAGCGACGGGCGGTGTGTACAAAGGGCAGGGACGTAATCAACGCGAGCTTATGACTCGCGCTTACTGGGAATTCCTCGTTCAAGGGGAACAATTGCAAGCCCCTATCCCAATCACGAAGGAGGTTCCACGGGTTACCCAGTCTTTACAGACAGGGATAAAAACACGCTGCTTCCTTCAGTGTAGCGCGCGTGCGGCCCCGGACATCTAAGGGCATCACAGACCTGTTATTGCTCTGTTTCGTGCGGCTAGGAGCCGCTTGTCCCTCTAAGAAGGGTGCAAGGTGCAGAGAACCACGCACCTATTTAATAGGCTAGAGTCTCGTTCGTTATCGGAATTAACCAGACAAATCGCTCCACCAACTAAGAACGGCCATGCACCACCATCCACCGAATCAAGAAAGAGCTCTCAATCTGTCAATCCTCCCAGTGTCCGGGCCGGGTAAGTTTTCCCGTGTTGAGTCAAATTAAGCCGCAGGCTCCACTCCTGGTGGTGCCCTTCCGTCAATTCCTTTAAGTTTCAGCTTTGCAACCATACTTCCCCCGGAACCCAAATACTTTGGTTTCCCGGAAGCTGCCCGCCGAGTCATTTGAGTAACTCAGGCGGATCGCTGGTTGGCATCGTTTATGGTTAGAACTAGGGCGGTATCTGATCGCCTTCGAACCTCTAACTTTCGTTCTTGATCAATGAAAACATTCTTGGCAAATGCTTTCGCAGTAGTTCGTCTTGCGACGGTCCAAGAATTTCACCTCTAGCGCCGCAATACGAATGCCCCCGTCTGTCCCTCTTAATCATTATCCTGTATTCCAAAAACCAACAGAACAGAAACAGGATCTTGTTCTATTATTCCATGCACTGTTATTCAGGCGAATCGCCTGCGTTGAGCACTCTAATTTTTTCAAAGTAAACGCGCCGGCCAAAGCAAGGCACCTGATGAAGGGAACCAAGCCACGACAGGCATGATGTTCAGCACGGGCCGTAACGTGGTGTCCACGCACTTCCCGCCTGTAACTGAGATCCAATTACGAGCTTTTTAACCGCAGCAACTTTAGTATACGCTATTGGAGCTGGAATTACCGCGGCTGCTGGCACCAGACTTGCCCTCCAATGGATCCTCGTTAAAGGATTTAGAGTGTACTCATTTCAATTACGGGGCCTCAAAAGAGTCCCGTATTGTTATTTTTCGTCACTACCTCCCCGTGCCGGGAGTGGGTAATTTGCGCGCCTGCTGCCTTCCTTGGATGTGGTAGCCGTTTCTCAGGCTCCCTCTCCGGAATCGAACCCTGATTCTCCGTTACCCGTAACAACCATGGTAGGCGCATAACCTACCATCGACAGTTGATAAGGCAGACACTTGAAAGAAACGTCGCCGGCTCGTGGTCGTGCGATCAGCACAAAGTTATCCAGAGTCACCACACAAAACGGACCGAAGCCCGATTGATCTTGGTCTAATAAAAGCACCCGTCGCCCCGAGGGGCTTCGGGCTCACTGCATGTATTAGCTCTAGAATTGCCACAGTTATCCAAGTAGGAAGAAACGATCTAAGGAACCATAACTGATTTAATGAGCCATTCGCGGTTTCGCCTTGTTTCGGCATGTACTTAGACATGCATGGCTTAATCTTTGAGACAAGCATATGACTACTGGCAGGATCAACCAGGTAATCTTTTCGTGGTGGGTCGCCCAAAACCATACCAACGCGCGGACGCGGGGCCACCGTCAGGCGCCCCTTACGAACCGCAAACACACACAACGCTTAGGAATTACTTCCAAATCCAAGAAGAAATGAAGCACGTTCGAGCGCGCAGCCGGAATATCCCCGACCGAGGTCGGTACCGACGCGGCAAGAAGCGCATAAATTTCTTTCTCGTCGTAGCAACAGAAAGTCGTACGCCAAAAAAATCATTGACGACGCCCTCGCAGCGTTGCCGAGCTTTCAGGTCCCGTGAGGACGCGAGGACGCACCCCGGCCTTCGGTCAGAACGCACTCGTCATTTCACACCGTTCGGTTAGCGCGGACGCTCCGAAACACCCTCCTCTCGCATTCGTTTTCAAGACACAGGTGCACCCGAGAACCGACCCCAACGGCAGACGCCAGAGATCGCAGGTACCTTGCTGTAACGACCATGCGGCGGAGGCAGCGGCCGAGACGGCGACGAAAGGCGTCGGCGACGTCGTCAGACGCCGCTCGCACCAATCGAACGCTCGACAGACCCCACCTCCACATAATAGCACCGATAAGTATAAAGAAGATCCTTCAAGAGCATTCTGTACATAGTTTGTGGTTATCAGTTTCGGTGACTGACTGACTGACTTACTGACTTACTGTCTCTCACTCTATTCAGTATCATTTATTTGTCCTTTCTTTCTTATTTTTTTCCCCTCTCTCTCTCCTTATATATATATATGTATGTATGTATGTTTGTGTGTATATATATATATATAAATGTTCTTTTTTTCCTCTGTGCCTCCATACGTACATACATCCTACCCCTATAAAAAAAATTATTTCTCGCTTTTTATTAAAAACGTGCTGACCCCTGCTTCACTCTGATTACTTCTTTTCGACTTTCAGTTCATGTTAACATGGTCAACAGAAAGTTTATCGACTTTGTTATTACAAAGTAAACCAATATTTACACGGGGCGTTTCATGCGTTTTGAATTGTGTCAGAGCCGAACAATGAGCGCTATAGTAAGTGAGATTGTCACTGCTTTTAATCCGAATGCTCGCGGTATCGCGCGTGTTTACGGCAGGCTTCATAATAGGCAATTTTCCTTCTTTACACTACTCTTCTTTGCTCACTTCATTGTTTCTACCATTGGTTTCGTTTGGAAGGCCCCGCCACTTAGTTTCCGACAAAGTCCTCTCAAGGAACGAAGTGAGAAGCACGGGATTAACAAAAGAAAAAGATGCGTGTTTTCTAGCGGTTACCCGTGTCGCTTTGCGACACGGGCTTTCTGGCGCTTTCAACTGGGCGAGAGCCGAACAATTTACCCTACTGCACTTGCGACGGGCAGCGCTTTCAAACGGAATACTGGAAATCTCGCTTACTTTTCTGGCAAGTTTGATAGGAGACAAATATTATTCTTTTCACGCGAATTGTTCGCTCTATTTCTAATCTCTCTCTTCCGTGTCCTTGGCATGGAACGCCCGCTTCGTCTCCCACAAAGTACTTCCGAGGAATCAAGTGCAAAACACGCGACTTTAAAATGTGCGTGTTTTCTAGCGGTTACCCGTGTCGCGAGGCGACACGGGCTTTCTGGCGCTTTCAACTGGGCGAGAGCCGAACACTGTACACTACTGCACTTGCGACGGGCAGCGCTTTCAAACGGAATACTGGAAATCTCGCTTACTTTTGTGGCAAGTTTGATAGGAGACAAATATTATTCTTTTCACGCGAATTGTTCGCTCTATTTCTAATCTCTCTCTTCCGTGTCCTTGGCATGGAACGCCCGCTTCGTCTCCCACAAAGTACTTCCGAGGAATCAAGTGCAAAACACGCGACTTTAAAATGTGCGTGTTTTCTAGCGGTTACCCGTGTCGCGAGGCGACACGGGCTTTCTGGCGCTTTCAACTGGGCGAGAGCCGAACACTGTACACTACTGCACTTGCGACGGGCAGCGCTTTCAAACGGAATACTGGAAATCTCGCTTACTTTTGTGGCAAGTTTGATTGGAGACAAATATTATTCTTTTCACGCGAATTGTTCGCTCTATTTCGAATCTCTCTCTTCCGTGTCCTTGGCATGGAACGCCCGCTTCGTCTCCCACAAAGTACTTCCGAGGAATCAAGTGCAAAACATGCGACTTTAAAATGTGCGTGTTTTCTAGCGGTTACCCGTGACGCGAGGCGACACGGGCTTTCTGGCGCTTTCAACTGGGCGAGAGCCGAACACTGTACACTACTGCACTTGCGACGGGCAGCGCTTTCAAACGGAATACTGGAAATCTCGCTTACTTTTGTGGCAAGTTTGATAGGAGACAAATATTATTCTTTTCACGCGAATTGTTCGCTCTATTTCTAATCTCTCTCTTCCGTGTCCTTGGCATGGAACGCCCGCTTCGTCTCCCACAAAGTACTTCCGAGGAATCAAGTGCAAAACACGCGACTTTAAAATGTGCGTGTTTTCTAGCGGTTACCCGTGTCGCGAGGCGACACGGGCTTTCTGGCGCTTTCAACTGGGCGAGAGCCGAACACTGTACACTACTGCACTTGCGACGGGCAGCGCTTTTAAACGGAATACTGGAAATCTCGCTTACTTTTGTGGCAAGTTCGATAGGAGACAAATATTATTCTTTTCACGCGAATTGTTCGCTCTATTTCTAATCTCTCTCTTCCGTGTCCTTGGCATGGAACGCCCGCTTCGTCTCCCACAAAGTACTTCCGAGGAATCAAGTGCAAATCACGCGACTTTAAAATGTGCGTGTTTTCTAGCGGTTACCCGTGTCGCGAGGCGACACGGGCTTTCTGGCGCTTTCAACTGGGCGAGAGCCGAACACTGTACACTACTGCACTTGCCATGGACAACGCTTTCAAACGGAATACTGGAGATGTCGCGTGCTTTACTGCCAAGCTCAATAAGAGACGAATTTCTTTCTTTTCACGGGAATTATTTCCTCTATTTCTAATCTCGCTCTTTCGTTTCATTGGGAAGGAACGCGCGCTTAGTTAGCCGCAAAGCAGTCTGAATTAATCACGTCCAAAGTACAGAATTTTACAATATATAGTGTTTTTACCGGTTGACCGCGTCAGAAAGCGTACCTTTCCGACGAGGTCTGTGTCGCTTTGACGTGAGCGGGAGCAACGCGATTTGGGCTAGTGCACGCGAGATTGGCAGCGCTTCCAATTCCAGTACTGTAGATATTGCGTGCATTTTTTACACGCTTGAGGATGTGGGACTTTCTTTCTTGTGACGTGACCCGTTTGTCAAATTGTGTCTCGCTTTTTGGTATCGTTTAAGAAGCCCGTCCGCTTACAATCCTAAAAAAGAAAAAAAAAAAGAAATTAGTAAAGAAAGACGCCCATACTTTTTTGTTGCTCTTTCTTTTATTATCTGCGCAGGATTTTAATTTGTGTAAGTTTTGTTTACCGTCCCGACTACGTAGGCGTTCGTACATGCCCGTCCTCGCGCCTCGAATTGTGTGCGAGCGAAATCAATCTCCCCAAGCTAGCTTCAGAAATTGCTCGAAAATCGAACGTGAGGAAAGCCAGAGATCCGTGGTTTTCACAGGTCGTGCAAGATTAATCCATAAAGTGCGATATTGGTATATATATATATATACATACATACATACACATACATGATTTCTGCGACAAATAGGAAGACAAAAAGACCATGTTCAAGCATAATATAGGAACATTGACACTTTGCACACACAAGGGAGGTCAAATGGCAGGTTTTTCTTCCTTGTGCAGGAAACTTTATTGCAATGTCAGAAGGGAAGTTCCACTCTAGAATTGTGCGCTCAATAAAGAAGGAAAGGAAATGCACTTGAAAACCTTCACAGTTCAAGTAAGAAAACATTTCGAAACGACAGTTTGTTTTCTTGCAGGGAGGAGAAGAGGGGAGAGAGGGAGGGAGGGAGGGAGGGAGGGAGGGAGGGAGGGAGGGAGGGAAGGAAGGAAGGAAGGGGGGGTGCCATGCACGGTGAAGACCGGAGTGTCGAACCGAAAACCGAAGCGAACGAAAAACCGGAACCGAGGAGTTAGTTTCAGCCGAACCGAAACTGACCCGCCAACTTGGAACTGTACGGAAGAAAATATAACTGTCTATTAGTCTGACGATGAATAGAAGTACAAGGGTGTACGGCAGGGATAGCTGAAAAAAAAAAAGGCTCTATGGACTTGGAGCGGCAGCCCAAAGTCGATGACGACGAAAAGAAAGCACACAGTTTCGGAAAACAGGCGGTAAGAAAGCGACAAATTAAGTAGCCGTCATGTCGAGTTGATTGCTTAGCTCTATTTAAGGTGAAGGAAAAAAAAAGTAGCACAATTGATGCTTACTTGCTAAATTGAATCAACCATTATCTTGTAAAGAAAAAAACCTCAAATGCCAATCACCTGTATTTTAGGCGACCCAACAGACTGATAACTTTTAAATTCAGGCTAAAATATAACACAAAAAAAACAAAAAAAACAAGGAAAGACAGATATGTATGTAGCTTGTCATTTACTGCTCCATCAAATTTAAATAAAGCAATTTATTTCTCGGCACCTGAAAATAAGCGAACCCTACGAATGAATGGAAAGATACCCGTTTGCACTCTTGAAATAGTGCCTATTACGAAAAGAAGCACCAGGTAAATATAATATCACTTTAGCTTCTTCTTTTTCTTGTTAATACGGTACGCTGTTGGTTCATCTTAGTAAAATATATAAAATAGCGCAAAAAAGACGAGGACAAGGAGTATACAGGACAGGCACTCACTTTCAACTAGTTTTATCCAGGAAAAGTAAACATACATATATAGCTTTTATTCACGATAAGTGCCGAGGGCAGCCGAGAAGGCGGCAATAGCCCCGGATGGTTTGATCGTGCTGGGAGACACCAGCATCCCAGCTCAAATATCTTCTACCCTTATGAATATGTGCTGCTTTGCCTGTCGTGTGTATATACATGTTCACTTTTCCTGAATGAAACTAGCTCAACATCAGCGCCTGTCCTGTATACCTCTTGTTCTTCTATTTGTTGTGCTATTTTAATGTCCTACATTACTTTTGTGCTCCCGCAAATCGAAGCAAACCAATAAAAAATTCGGTTTGACACTCTAGTGGAAACTAAAAGCTTAGAAAGAAAGAGGAAAAAAAGAAAAAGGAAAACATTTCTACAATAATGATAAGCAGGAGGAGGAGGAGGAGGAGAACAAGAAGGCTAATAATGTGGAAAAAAAAGACACGACCCAAATAAATCAATACAAAGGATGGTATAAGTCATGCATACTTACCACATGTAAAATTAATTTAAAAAAAAATTAGAAAAAAAAAGTGTATTTATATATATATATAATTTTTTTTTCTTTTATCCAGAGGCTTTGGCGCACGCACAGCACTGCACTGCACTGCACTGCACTGCACTGCACAACACAACACAACGAGAGACTTTCCACAAACACACCACTGCGTACGAGGACACGACCACGTAGAGCTGCACGAAAACAAGCGCCGTAACTTAATAAAAAAAAATAAAAAAATCCTTTCACTGGACGGACGGCACAAGAACGGAAACTGCTCAAAGAGCACACACACACACGACACATATTAATGAATTAATAAGGGGCACAAGTAGAACCTAGTTGGGCGATACGTAGGACACGGCACCCACACCAGAGGCCTTGCACAAGCACAGCACTGAGCACTGAGCACTGAGCAGCAGGTCACAGGACAGATATGACGTCCACGCTGAGTAGGCCGAAGGCAGGGAATTACGGACGCACGCGAGGTCACCCACAGGCACTTTCACCGGAACCACGCCACAACACCACGCTGCAGAGCGCGCACTGCAAAGCGAAACCATGCGCTCACCTTCGGAAAGCACGGAGGGCGGGCGGCACAGAGAAGCAAAAAGACGTCAAAAGCACATCGCGATGAAGCGGCGGCGAATGAACACTACTCACTGGTGGAAATGGATATCTCCTCAAGCGAAAACATGCAATGACCACGCATGGTTTAAGATGCACGTGGGAGACGCGCACACTTTCAGAAACCAGGTACGCCAACGCACGCGGGCAATAAGACGGACAAA
>NW_024610108.1:2847500-2850000 GCF_016920785.2 Ixodes scapularis | reverse complement strand
AAATATCTTCTACCCTTAAGAATATGTGCTGCTTTGCCTGTCGTGTGTATATACATGTTCACTTTTCCTGAATGAAAATAGTTCAACATCAGCGCCTGTCCTGTATACCTCTTGTTCTTCTATTTGTTGTGCTATTTTAATGTCCTACATTACTTTTGTGCTCCCGCAAATCGAAGCAAACCAATAAAAAATTCGGTTCGACACTCTGGTGGAAACTAAAAGCTTAGAAAGAAAGAGGAAAAAAAGAAAAAGGAAAACATTTCTACAATAATGATAAGCAGGAGGAGGAGGAGGAGGAGAACAAGAAGGCTAATAATGTGGAAAAAAAAGACACGACCCAAATAAATCAATACAAAGGATGGTATAAGTCATGCATACTTACCACATGTAAAATTAATTAAAAAAAAAATTAGAAAAAAAATGTGTATTTATATATATATATAATTTTTTTTTCTTTTATCCAGAGGCTTTGACGCACGCACAGCACTGCACTGCACTGCACTGCACTGCACTGCACAACACAACACAACGAGAGACTTTCCACAAACACACCACTGCGTACGAGGACACGACCACGTAGAGCTGCACGAAAACAAGCGCCGTAACTTAATAAAAAAAAATAAAAAAATCCTTTCACTGGACGGACGGCACAAGAACGGAAACTGCTCAAAGAGCACACACACACACGACACATATTAATGAATTAATAAGGGGCACAAGTAGAACCTAGTTGGGCGATACGTAGGACACGGCACCCACACCAGAGGCCTTGCACAAGCACAGCACTGAGCACTGAGCACTGAGCAGCAGGTCACAGGACAGATATGACGTCCACGCTGAGTAGGCCGAAGGCAGGGAATTACGGACGCACGCGAGGTCACCCACAGGCACTTTCACCGGAACCACGCCACAACACCACGCTGCAGAGCGCGCACTGCAAAGCGAAACCATGCGCTCACCTTCGGAAAGCACGGAGGGCGGGCGGCACAGAGAAGCAAAAAGACGTCAAAAGCACATCGCGATGAAGCGGCGGCGAATGAACACTACTCACTGGTGGAAATGGATATCTCCTCAAGCGAAAACATGCAATGACCACGCATGGTTTAAGATGCACGTGGGAGACTCGCACACTTTCAGAAACCAGGTACGCCAACGCACGCGGGCAATAAGACGGACAAAACGCGTCGAAAATACATCGCGTGCAAGCAGCGCCGACTGCATACTACTCACGGTTGCAAAGGTTTCTTACAAGTTTGCACTCCAGAATCTTAATGCGTTGGAAAGCGTCCGAGCTCACCAAGAACTATCACTCCGCAGGAACAACGCAAAACAAAAGCAAAAAAAAAAATAATAATAAAAAAAAAAAAATGTAGGAGACCGCTAGATAGATGAAAACGCCGTCATACTTTGTAAACAGAATTTGAAAAATAAGTAGCGCCGCCAGGTGGTCGGCGCCCAAATAGATGCGGAGGCGCGCCTAAATTGTTTAAATATTTGCTGTTTATATGACGAGACGACGTAATGTAAAATCAAATCAATTAATTTAAACAAAAAGTAAAAACTAAAAAAAAAAATTAAAAACAAATGAATGAATAGTGGCGTCATCTAACGAACCTAAAGCAAGGCTCCGGTTTTCGAGCCGTTAACTGCGCAGCGCCATCTGGTTTGGATGGTAAAAGACACAAAATACGCAAGTGACAATGCTACGCGAGAGTCGGATGGTTGTTTTTAGCGAATCGGGGAAGTACGCTGGCGTTGTGCTTGTTTACGTGAGCGAAGCGAACGCGAGGGGTGGCTGGACTGTCGCGACGAAGTCCCGACGAGTACACGCGTCCCTAATGGTTCAACAAAGAAGAAAACTCGAGGAGCGAACACACTTCCGCCATGTGCAAGCAACGTAAAGGCAAGGACACTCGAGAGAGGCACACAGTTTCGTTTTCGTTGGCTCTGCAGCGTCAAAGCCAGCCTTCCTTCCTTCGACGTGCAGCTTTCGTTCACCGGCATGGTCTTGGTGGATGGATTACGTCCCCACACTTGTGAGTGAGGTGAACACCTGTCCAGAGTTCCGAGTGACACCGAGCTGTTGAAAACGAGGGACCTGTTGACCAAGTGAAATTGAGGATACTGCACGACATTTCGATGTCGCTTGCTATGCATGCAGAAAATAAAAGCGCCACGAAAAATGTTGTTTTCTTCTCCTCTTTTTCTTCTTTCAGAACGCGGCTTGTCGAAAGGGATACGTTCGTCTATGCAGCACAAGGACACCTCATTGCGCCTGCAGCGCATTTACTACACGGTCGCCGGACACTTTTGACGAATAGGGTCAAGAAGGAATGTTCAAACGACCGAGCACATAATATTCCAGGAACGGGCGCGCGTTACGAGCCTCGGTCATCAAATATATCGTGTCAAGAAATAAGAATGCCGCGTTGGGTGAAAAGAAACATTTATTCCAAGGCTGCAGAAATTCAACGAAGCGCGGGTAAACGGCGGGAGTAAC
>NW_024610108.1:2827500-2842500 GCF_016920785.2 Ixodes scapularis | reverse complement strand
CGTCGGCCCCTTTGCCTGACGGTCCCCAGCGCGACCATGACTTGGACCCTTGTCACACACGAAGACGTGCCGGAGATAGTCGTCGAGTTTGGCCGACACAACCACCCCTTCACAGGCCTGTTTGGCAATGTCCCACAGTATGTCAGACTGGAATTTCCGAGGGCATCGCTTCTGGATGAGTTTCCTTAGGTGTTCAAGGATTGCCGACTCCCCCTCGGTGCTTTGGGCACTTCCGGTCGGTCGGGGGTCTTCCTCTTTTTCCTCAGCGTCTGTCACGCCCCCAGCTGGTACTGTCTCCTGAGTCAGGCGCTGCACCAGCTGTTTGTACTCATCCTTCTTTCTTTGTCCTTTTATCGACTCCAGCGTTCGTGCAGGGAACGAGTTGCGCAGGTCCACATTCAAGAACCTGGACCCCGCGCGTCGGAGTTCTACCTCTCGCTTAGCGAGTAGGTATCGCTCCTCAGCTTCCCATCGGGGCTTTACTCGCTCCACCACTACCTCCGCATTGGCTTCCACTGGGTGGCGTGCCTTGGAATGTAGTGTGCGTCCCGCTTTCGTCTTGAATGCCCGACCACAATCGGAGCACTCGAAGGGTGTAGCACATGGGGTTGTAGACTGCTGAGTCTGGGTGGCATTTCTGCTTTCTCCCAGAGGAGCCTCTTCATCATCCTGGAGGGCTGCGACTAGTGCTGATGCATCTGCATTTGCAGAGTGCGCACTTTCTTGGCCACCATTTCCTCGTTGTTCCGCCGTCCAAACTGTTGCCGCTTTATGTGGCAAGGATTGTCGGTTCACCCCGGTCTCTGATACCCACATCGTCGACCGGGTGTCCCCCGACAAAGGGGCGACAGAGCGTTCCGACTCTCCTTGGACAGTTGCACTGCGATTGACTTCTCCTCGGTGAGTAGGGATATGGGGGTTCGGTTGGGCCAGCGCAATCCCTCCAGCGCCCCGAGCGGGACGCTTGGTGGGGGTTTCCACACGCTGAGTAACCCGGTTGAAGATCCCCCCCCTGCCCGGGGTGCCCGCACCGCTTAGATTCCGATGATGAGACGGGGACTTCGCAGTTTCGTCACGGGCTCTCCTGGCTAGGTGTTTCTCCTTCCTCCTGGTTTCCAACCAGTCACTTTTCGGGGCTAAGCTGCTTTCAGAGCGCTGATGAGACGAACCTCCAGCTGCCGCGCCTACTGGCTGACTGTCTCGCACCAGAACGGTTTGAGATACATGTTGGGCTCTTTTGTCCTTCTGAGTATGGACACTTGTGAATGTGTACTCCATCTCTGTGCGGTCCCCACACTCAGGAGTCACGGACGTGTTTGGTACGCGCACCCTCATTGCGGGCCTGGGTTTGCGTTGGTCCCTTGACATCGTTTGCCCATTGTCCATCAGTGGCCCTTGACCAGACCTAGGACTGTGGGCACTCTCTGTCAAATTGTCTGGGGCAGTCACCATCCTTGCTACGGTGGCGGTCGCCGAGGTGCGCTCCCCCGTGCGGGGCTCCATCATGGGGTGATCCCCACACCTAGGGGCACCGACAGCTGCACCTGACGACCATCCACTTTGCCTAGGTTCGTGCCTTGTCCGCTTCAATGAGTCAGTTGAGTGGACCTTTCGGCTCCCTGCGGTGTCAGAAGGCTGCGAGCCGATACCTCCCGCCACTATTCCTTGTGGGGGTGCTCCTGCGGCATGGTACAGTATTGGCTCGCGCCCCTTTAGCGCGTTGGGAACCCGCTTCGTCCACTGAC
Organism: Ixodes scapularis; assembly: GCF_016920785.2. Classification (NCBI taxonomy): domain Eukaryota; kingdom Metazoa; phylum Arthropoda; class Arachnida; order Ixodida; family Ixodidae; genus Ixodes; species Ixodes scapularis. The sequence goes on along the minus strand of NW_024610108.1, from coordinate 2,840,755 downwards.
TCTGCAGTCGCCATCAGTGGCCCGGCGCCGGCCCTAGGTGTAAACACCATCAGTGGCTTCTTCCGGGACCTAGGCTTCTGCTGGGGTCCTTCTTCGGGACCCTCCTTGGTGCGGGCCGCCTTACGGCTCCCGCGGGAGTCAGAGTGGATTCCGGGGATCACGTGTTCCCTTGCGGTCTCTGATGGCTCTGGGCGGATACCTACCCCGACATGTCCTCGTGGGGGTGCTACAGTGGCGTGGTACTGGGTTGCCTTTTGCCGTCTTCTCCGCTGGGACGCTTCAGTGTCCTCCAACTCTTCCTCTGGGTGTTTGTTACCCAAGGAGGGGCAGATCTCTCGCTCGGCCTCCTCCGGCAGTTCCCCCTGCCGAAGTGGTCGCCCCGCACTATTCTGCTTTGGCTCTACGGACTGCACGCCGAATCGTGCATCCTCGTTCCTTCTGTGGTTGCTAGACCTTGGGAGCACAGTCATCGCGTTTGCCTTGTGCTTGGTCTTAGATTTGTCCTTTTGCTTTCCTGTTTTCGGTGCAGGCTTCCGAGCAGCCACCTCCGACAGATCCCGCTCGGGTCCGCCGGGAGGAGCCTCCGCTCCGGGTCCACCTTGCGACCTTCTGGCTGACAAGCAACGCTTAGGGCTCGGAGCGTCGGGCATTGACCCGTGGCTTTCCGATTTGTGGGTTTTCGGACTTGCCGAGCCGCTTTTGAACCTGCGGGGAGGGTTTCCCCGTAGATCCTGGGTTTGGGACGTGGTTTGGCCGGTGTTCAGACAACCGTTTCCAGCGGTACCATCGAGGAGGTACACATCCCGTGGGAAGTCGGAGGCTCTACCGTGATCCATAGTCAAGGTCCGAACTTTATGGTCACGCTCCAACTCCCCGAGTAACTAGGTGCTCCGAGCGGCCAATCTCGAAACAAACGCCGAATAGGGTGATCCTATCGGGGCTACCCTCTGTGATCCAACGCGTGCGCTAAGCCCGCTCACAAGAGAGTCATAGTTACTCCCGCCGTTTACCCGCGCTTTGATGAATCTCTTCACGTTGACATTCAGAGCACTGGGCAGAAATCACATTGCGTTAACACCAACCAGCGGCCATCGCAATGCTTTGTTTTAATTAGACAGTCGGATTCCCCCGGTCCGTGCCAGTTCTGAGTTGACTGTTTTTTGCCGGCCGAAGCATAGCACTTTGGGCACGAAGCCCTCAGACGCCGCGCAGCTGAGGCTTTCCACAGGAAGGTCCCGACGCTGGTCCGGGCTTGGCCGCGCCGCGTGAACGGCGAGCCCCGCCCAGTCCCGGTGCAGTGCCGTTCCTGCTTCAGGTCCCCAGCCCGACCGGCTCAGTCCTCAGAGCCAATCCTTATCCCAAGGTTACGGATCCGTTTTGCCGACTTCCCTTACCTGCATTGGTCCATCGACTAGAGGCTGTTCACATTGGAGACCTGCTGCGGATGTGGGTACGGTCCGGCACGAAAATCACACTCCCTCACTCGGATTTTCAAGGGCCGACGCGAGCGCACCGGACAGCGCAAGAACCGCACTGCTCTACGGAGCCACCATCCCTATCTCGGGGCGAACCCATTCCAGGGACTCGATCTCCTTACAGAGAAAAGAAAACTCTTCCCGGGGCTCGCATCGGCGTCTCCGAGCTGGTTTGCGTTACCGCACTGGGCCCCGAAGGACCAATCTCCGTGTCCGGGTTCGGGATTATTAACCCGATTCCCTTTCGGTCACTGCGGGGCTCTCTCCACTGCAAAAAAGTGCTCCCGCTTCGGAAAGAACTTCTCCTTTCCCTTAGGACCGACTGACCCATGTTCAACTGCTGTTCACATGGAACCCTTCTCCACTTCAGTCCTCAAGGTTCTCACTTGAGTATTTGCTACTACCACCAAGATCTGCACCAGCGGCGGCTCCAGGCGGGCTTACGCCCGACACCTTCAACGCTCACCGCAGCGGCCCTCCTACTCGCTGCAGCTTAGCACCCCCTTGTTTGCGTGCATCTGCCGGCAGCGGCCGGGGATAGGCTCGACACTAGAGCGCAATCCATTTTCGGGGCTAGTTGCTTCGGCAGGTGAGTTGTTACACACTCCTTAGCGGGTTCCGACTTCCATGGCCATCGTCCTGCTGTCTTAAGCAACCAACACCCTTCATGGGATCTCATGAGCGTCCCGCATCGGGCGCCTTACCCCGGCGTTTGGTTCATCCCACAGCGCCAGTTCTGCTTACCAAAAGTGGCCGACTTGGCACTCTCATCGCTTCCGGAGGCCTCAGACCAGAAGGCCTCCGACACACCCATTGAAAGTTTGAGAATAGGTTGAGGTCGTTTCGACCCCAATGCCTCTAATCATTCGCTTTACCAGGTGTGACTGGTCTCGGCAACAAGCGCCAGCTATCCTGAGGGAAACTTCGGAGGGAACCAGCTACTAGATGGTTCGATTAGTCTTTCGCCCCTATACCTGGGTCGGACGATCGATTTGCACGTCAGAAGCGCTTCGGACCTCCACCAGAGTTTCCTCTGGCCTCGCCCTGCCCGGGCATAGTTCACCATCTTTCGGGTGCCAACGTGTGCGCTCTAGCGCCGCCCCCACGACGTGAGCGTGTGGGGCGGGCCGTTGCTGCTCCCTTCATCGGACCCCTGGGCGGCCCGGGATCGCAACTCGGCACAGCACGAGGCCGCGCCTTCACGTTTCATTGCGCCTCTGGGTTTTGAGGGACCCATTGACTCGCGCACATATCAGACTCCTTGGTCCGTGTTTCAAGACGGGTCGGGTGGGTTACCGACCTACTCGCCGCCAACCATGACGACCCTCCGCGGAAAGAACCCGCCTCGCCGGTTCCGAGCCCCAAACACCGAACGTCAGGCGAATACCTGGCGTAAGGCAGGCGACCCGTTGACCCAGCCGGGTTTCCCGCTCCGCATTCCGGAGGGCATCGTTTCGGGCCTCCCCGAAGGGAGTAGCCCATGAAGCCTGGGCAGGGTGACGTACTCGATTACCGGCCAGGTATAACTCCCACGACAGCCAAACAAGGGCCGTCGCCGGTCACCTCCAGCGGCCGGACTCAAAGTCGTTCTTGAAAGGGTTACCCGTGCCCGTCGCGGCGTCCTACCGACGGTGGAAAATGCGTTCCGGAGTGCGCGGCACCGCGCGGGCAGCCGGAACGGGCCCCCACAAGGAGAGCCCGTAAACCAAGACGCTGACACCGCTCCACGTCACAGCGAAACTGAATCCCACCGCCCTCGAGCTTCGAGGGCCCACCCGTTTTACTCTAAGCGGTTTCACGTACTCTTGAACTCTCTCTTCAAAGTTCTTTTCAACTTTCCCTCACGGTACTTGTGAACTATCGGTCTCTCGGACGTATTTAGCCTTAGATGGAGTTTACCACCCAATTAGGGCTGCACTCTCAAGCAACCCGACTCACGGGAGGTTCCATCCCGAGAGAGCAGTGGCGGAGACGGGCCTGGCACCCACTCTGGGTCAAGCCCCTGTCAGGGGGACTTGCACCACCGCAAAACTCTCGGGAACGTTACCTCCCATACACCACATTTCCCGATCGCCGGCAAGGACGAGGGATTCGGTGCTGGGCTAGGTCCCGTTTCGCTCGCCGCTACTAAGGGAATCCCTGTTGGTTTCTTTTCCTCCGCTTAGTGATATGCTTAAATTCAGCGGGTTGTCTCGCCTGATGTGAGGTCGACAATCTTTTTTTTATTTTGTGCGCTTTCCAACAAAAACTTCGCCTCCTTACCACATGTCAAAAACACAAAAGGATGGCGAACTAACAGTTGTTGTACACACGCTTTGCATCGCTTTCGATTCGACAAAAAAGAAAGCGCGCAATCCAACGGCATTCCCCTACTGGATGGCTCCAGTATTCATCGGGGACGCGAAGGTCTTAGACTGACGGAAGGCTACGACGCAAAAAACTTTCCTCCCAGAAGCGTTTTTCTTTTTTTTGTGCAAATCAACGCCACGAGATTTACATTTGCCGACGCCGCGTTTCAACGCGCCAACGCCAACTCCGTCCCACGGTTTTTCCACTCGAACAACATCCACGCCAAAGAAAACAGAATCGATCGAAAAGAAACCGTTTCAAATCTCCGTTTCTAACGCACCGACGTCACAGCGCCGTTCAACGTGCGAAAGATTTTTTTGGTACGCGATTTTCCACAAACGGTATCCATCGAGTTTCGTTTTCCCATGCAGTGTTCGATAAAAACTCGTAGGAGGAGGAGGACTGGTTAAGCGCACGCGTGCAATCGCACCCCTCGTGCATTTGCTCAAAGAAAACGCAACGCAAGAAAGCATAAAACTGCGTGCTGCCCACGATCCGACACAGTCAAAACGAGGTAGAAAACAAATTCTCCTCTCTTGATATATGATCCGACCCTCACACAGACGAAGCCACTGGAAGGCACGAGGCCGCAATGTGCGTTCAAAGAGTAAGTGCTCAGTGTGTCCTGCAATTCACACCAAGTCTCGCAGCTGGCTGCGTTCTTCATCGACCCGAGAACCGAGTGATCCACCGCTTAGAGTCGTGTTTTTGGATTTTTCAATCAGTACGACAAAACACAAGTTGTTTTTTTTTCGCGCCCGGCACATCCCATGCCATCTCGAAAGCGCAAAAAAAAGCTTCTTCTCAAACGCCTCTTCGTTAATCAAAACAAAAGGGCGATCCTCGAGAAGAGACGAAAAAGGGGGCGATGCGCCTTTTGTAACCCGCGGATTGTCCCGGTGCACTTGAAATCTCCTCTCAATCGAGGCAGCAGAGGGCTCCCGCTGGGCGCATCATCGAAAGGAACGGAGGCCACCCAAAGAAAAAGGCACATCCGAACCACAGTTGTTTTTTTTTTTTGTGCCGTCCCGACGGCATCCAAGCTTGGTCGGGATCGGCGCCAGATAAATTCGCACATCGAGTCCATTCCCCGTACAAGAGGAAGAAGACAAAACGATGCCAAATAACATCCGGTAATGATCCTTCCGCAGGTTCACCTACGGAAACCTTGTTACGACTTTTACTTCCTCTAAATGATCAAGTTTGGTCATCTTTCCAACACACCGGCGCAACCGAAAGGCCGCTCCGGGTATCGGTCCGAAGACCTCACTAAATCATTCAATCGGTAGTAGCGACGGGCGGTGTGTACAAAGGGCAGGGACGTAATCAACGCGAGCTTATGACTCGCGCTTACTGGGAATTCCTCGTTCAAGGGGAACAATTGCAAGCCCCTATCCCAATCACGAAGGAGGTTCCACGGGTTACCCAGTCTTTACAGACAGGGATAAAAACACGCTGCTTCCTTCAGTGTAGCGCGCGTGCGGCCCCGGACATCTAAGGGCATCACAGACCTGTTATTGCTCTGTTTCGTGCGGCTAGGAGCCGCTTGTCCCTCTAAGAAGGGTGCAAGGTGCAGAGAACCACGCACCTATTTAATAGGCTAGAGTCTCGTTCGTTATCGGAATTAACCAGACAAATCGCTCCACCAACTAAGAACGGCCATGCACCACCATCCACCGAATCAAGAAAGAGCTCTCAATCTGTCAATCCTCCCAGTGTCCGGGCCGGGTAAGTTTTCCCGTGTTGAGTCAAATTAAGCCGCAGGCTCCACTTCTGGTGGTGCCCTTCCGTCAATTCCTTTAAGTTTCAGCTTTGCAACCATACTTCCCCCGGAACCCAAATACTTTGGTTTCCCGGAAGCTGCCCGCCGAGTCATTTGAGTAACTCAGGCGGATCGCTGGTTGGCATCGTTTATGGTTAGAACTAGGGCGGTATCTGATCGCCTTCGAACCTCTAACTTTCGTTCTTGATCAATGAAAACATTCTTGGCAAATGCTTTCGCAGTAGTTCGTCTTGCGACGGTCCAAGAATTTCACCTCTAGCGCCGCAATACGAATGCCCCCGTCTGTCCCTCTTAATCATTATCCTGTATTCCAAAAACCAACAGAACAGAAACAGGATCTTGTTCTATTATTCCATGCACTGTTATTCAGGCGAATCGCCTGCGTTGAGCACTCTAATTTTTTCAAAGTAAACGCGCCGGCCAAAGCAAGGCACCTGATGAAGGGAACCAAGCCACGACAGGCATGATGTTCAGCACGGGCCGTAACGTGGTGTCCACGCACTTCCCGCCTGTAACTGAGATCCAACTACGAGCTTTTTAACCGCAGCAACTTTAGTATACGCTATTGGAGCTGGAATTACCGCGGCTGCTGGCACCAGACTTGCCCTCCAATGGATCCTCGTTAAAGGATTTAGAGTGTACTCATTTCAATTACGGGGCCTCAAAAGAGTCCCGTATTGTTATTTTTCGTCACTACCTCCCCGTGCCGGGAGTGGGTAATTTGCGCGCCTGCTGCCTTCCTTGGATGTGGTAGCCGTTTCTCAGGCTCCCTCTCCGGAATCGAACCCTGATTCTCCGTTACCCGTAACAACCATGGTAGGCGCATAACCTACCATCGAGAGTTGATAAGGCAGACACTTGAAAGAAACGTCGCCGGCTCGTGGCCGTGCGATCAGCACAAAGTTATCCAGAGTCACCACACAAAACGGACCGAAGCCCGATTGATCTTGGTCTAATAAAAGCACCCGTCGCCCCGAGGGGCTTCGGGCTCACTGCATGTATTAGCTCTAGAATTGCCACAGTTATCCAAGTAGGAAGAAACGATCTAAGGAACCATGACTGATTTAATGAGCCATTCGCGGTTTCGCCTTGTTTCGGCATGTACTTAGACATGCATGGCTTAATCTTTGAGACAAGCATATGACTACTGGCAGGATCAACCAGGTAATCGTTTCGTGGTGGGTCGCCCAAAACCCTACCAACGCGCGGACGCGGGGCCACCGTCAGGCGCCCCTTACGAACTGCAAACACACACAACGCTTAGGAATTACTTCCAAATCCAAGAAGAAATGAAACACGTTCGAGCGCGCAGCCGGAATATCCCCGACCGAGGTCGGTACCGACGCGGCAAGAAGCGCATAAATTTCTTTCTCGTCGTAGCAACAGAAAGTCGTACGCCAAAAAAATCATTGACGACGCCTTCGCAGCGTTGCCGAGCTTTCAGGTCCCGTGAGGACGCGAGGACGCACCCCGGCCTTCGGTCAGAACGCACTCGTCATTTCACACCGTTCGGTTAGCGCGGACGCTCCGAAACACCCTCCTCTCGCATTCGTTTTCAAGACACAGGTGCACCCGAGAACCGACCCCAACGGCAGACGCCAGAGATCGCAGGTACCTTGCTGTAACGACCATGCGGCGGAGGCAGCGGCCGAGACGGCGACGAAAGGCGTCGGCGACGTCGTCAGACGCCGCTCGCACCAATCGAACGCTCGACAGACCCCACCTCCACATAATAGCACCGATAAGTATAAAGAAGATCCTTCAAGAGCATTCTGTACATAGTTTGTGGTTATCAGTTTCGGTGACTGACTGACTGACTTACTGACTTACTGTCTCTCACTCTATTCAGTATCATTTATTTGTCCTTCTTTCTTTCTTATTTTTTTCCCCTCTCTCTCTCCTTATATATATATATGTATGTATGTATGTTTGTGTGTATATATATATATAAATGTTCTTTTTTTCCTCTGTGCCTCCATACGTACATACATCCTACCCCTATAAAAAAAATTATTTCTCGCTTTTTATTAAAAACGTGCTGACCCCTGCTTGTGATTACTTCTTTTCGACTTTCAGTTCATGTTAACATGGTCAACAGAAAGTTTATCGACTTTGTTATTACAAAGTAAACCAATATTTACACGGGGCGTTTCATGCGTTTTGAATTGTGTCAGAGCCGAACAATGAGCGCTATAGTAAGTGATATTGTCACTGCTTTTAATCCGAATGCTCGCGGTATCGCGCGTGTTTACGGCAGGCTTCATAATAGGCAATTTTCCTTCTTTACACTACTCTTCTTTGCTCACTTCATTGTTTCTACCATTGGTTTCGTTTGGAAGGCCCCGCCACTTAGTTTCCGACAAAGTCCTCTCAAGGAACGAAGTGAGAAGCACGGGATTAACAAAAGAAAAAGATGCGTGTTTTCTAGCGGTTACCCGTGTCGCTTTGCGACACGGGCTTTCTGGCGCTTTCAACTGGGCGAGAGCCGAACAATTTACCCTACTGCACTTGCGACGGGCAGCGCTTTCAAACGGAATACTGGAAATCTCGCTTACTTTTCTGGCAAGTTTGATAGGAGACAAATATTATTCTTTTCACGCGAATTGTTCGCTCTATTTCTAATCTCTCTCTTCCGTGTCCTTGGCATGGAACGCCCGCTTCGTCTCCCACAAAGTACTTCCGAGGAATCAAGTGCAAAACACGCGACTTTAAAATGTGCGTGTTTTCTAGCGGTTACCCGTGTCGCGAGGCAACACGGGCTTTCTGGCGCTTTCAACTGGGCGAGAGCCGAACACTGTACACTACTGCACTTGCGACGGGCAGCGCTTTCAAACGGAATACTGGAAATCTCTCTTACTTTTGTGGCAAGTTTGATAGGAGACAAATATTATTCTTTTCACGCGAATTGTTCGCTCTATTTCTAATCTCTCTCTTCCGTGTCCTTGGCATGGAACGCCCGCTTCGTCTCCCACAAAGTACTTCCGAGGAATCAAGTGCAAAACACGCGACTTTAAAATGTGCGTGTTTTCTAGCGGTTACCCGTGTCGCGAGGCGACACGGGCTTTCTGGCGCTTTCAACTGGGCGAGAGCCGAACACTGTACACTACTGCACTTGCGACGGGCAGCGCTTTCAAACGGAATACTGGAAATCTCGCTTACTTTTGTGGCAAGTTTGATAGGAGACAAATATTATTCTTTTCACGCGAATTGTTCGCTCTATTTCTAATCTCTCTCTTCCGTGTCCTTGGCATGGAACGCCCGCTTCGTCTCCCACAAAGTACTTCCGAGGAATCAAGTGCAAAACATGCGACTTTAAAATGTGCGTGTTTTCTAGCGGTTACCCGTGTCGCGAGGCGACACGGGCTTTCTGGCGCTTTCAACTGGGCGAGAGCCGAACACTGTACACTACTGCACTTGCGACGGGCAGCGCTTTCAAACGGAATACTGGAAATCTCGCTTACTTTTGTGGCAAGTTCGATAGGAGACAAATATTATTCTTTTCACGCGAATTGTTCGCTCTATTTCTAATCTCTCTTCCGTGTCCTTGGCATGGAACGCCCGCTTCGTCTCCCACAAAGTACTTCCGAGGAATCAAGTGCAAATCACGCGACTTTAAAATGTGCGTGTTTTCTAGCGGTTACCCGTGTCGCGAGGCGACACGGGCTTTCTGGCGCTTTCAACTGGGCGAGAGCCGAACACTGTACACTACTGCACTTGCCATGGACAACGCTTTCAAACGGAATACTGGAGATGTCGCGTGCTTTACTGCCAAGCTCAATAAGAGACGAATTTCTTTCTTTTCACGGGAATTATTTCCTCTATTTCTAATCTCGCTCTTTCGTTTCATTGGGAAGGAACGCGCGCTTAGTTAGCCGCAAAGCAGTCTGAATTAATCACGTCCAAAGTACAGAATTTTACAATATATAGTGTTTTTACCGGTTGACCGCGTCAGAAAGCGTACCTTTCCGACGAGGTCTGTGTCGCTTTGACGTGAGCGGGAGCAACGCGATTTGGGCTAGTGCACGCGAGATTGGCAGCGCTTCCAATTCCAGTACTGTAGATATTGCGTGCATTTTTTACACGCTTGAGGATGTGGGATTTTCTTTCTCGTGACGTGACCCGTTTGTCAAATTGTGTCTCGCTTTTTGGTATCGTTTAAGAAGCCCGTCCGCTTACAATCCTAAAAAAGAAAAAAAAAAAGAAATTAGTAAAGAAAGACGCCCATACTTTTTTGTTGCTCTTTCTTTTATTATCTGCGCAGGATTTTAATTTGTGTAAGTTTTGTTTACCGTCCCGACTACGTAGGCGTTCGTACATGCCCGTCCTCGCGCCTCGAATTGTGTGCGAGCGAAATCAATCTCCCCAAGCTAGCTTCAGAAATTGCTCGAAAATCGAACGTGAGGAAAGCCAGAGATACGTGGTTTTCACAGGTCGTGCAAGATTAATCCATAAAGTGCGATATTGGTATATATATATATATATATATATATATATATATATATACATACATACATACACATACATGATTTCTGCGACAAATAGGAAGACAAAAAGACCATGTTCAAGCATAATATAGGAACATTGACACTTTGCACACACAAGGGAGGTCAAATGGCAGGTTTTTCTTCCTTGTGCAGGAAACTTTATTGCAATGTCAGAAGGGAAGTTCCACTCTAGAATTGTGCGCTCAATAAAGGAGGAAAGGCAATGCACTTGAAAACCTTCACAGTTCAAGTAAGAAAACATTTCGAAACGACAGTTTGTTTTCTTGCAGGGAGGAGAAGAGGGGAGAGAGGGAGGGAGGGAGGGAGGGAGGGAGGGAGGGAGGGAGGGAGGGAAGGAAGGAAGGAAGGAAGGGGGGGGGGGTGCCATGCACGGTGAAGACCGGAGTGTCGAACCGAAAACCGAAGCGAACGAAAAACCGGAACCGAGGAGTTAGTTTCAGCCGAACCGAAACTGACCCGCCAACTTGGAACAGTACGGAAGAAAATATAACTGTCTATTAGTCTGACGATGAATAGAAGTACAAGGGTGTACGGCAGGGATAGCTGAAAAAAAGGCTCTATGGACTTGGAGCGGCAGCCCAAATTCGATGACGACGAAAAGAAAGCACACAGTTTCGGAAAACAGGCGGTAAGAAAGCGACAAATTAAGTAGCCGTCATGTCGAGTTAATTGCTTAGCTCTATTTAAAATGAAGGAAAAAAAAAGTAGCACAATTGATGCTTACTTGCTAAATTGAATCAACCATTATCTTGTAAAGAAAAAAAACCTCAAATGCCAATCACCTGTATTTTAGGCGACCCAACAGACTGATAACTTTTAAATTCAGGCTAAAATATAACACACAAAAAAAACAAAAAAAACAAGGAAAGACAGATATGTATGTAGCTTGTCATTTACTGCTCCATCAAATTTAAATAAAGCAATTTATTTCTCGGCACCTGAAAATAAGCGAACCCTACGAATGAATGGAAAGATACCCGTTTGCACTCTTGAAATAGTGCCTATTACGAAAAGAAGCACCAGGTAAATATAATATCACTTTAGCTTCTTCTTTTTCTTGTTAATACGGTACGCTGTTGGTTCATCTTAGTAAAATATATAAAATAGCGCAAAAAAGACGAGGACAAGGAGTATACAGGACAGGCACTCACTTTCAACTAGTTTTATCCAGGAAAAGTAAACATACATATATAGCTTTTATTCACGATAAGTGCCGAGGGCAGCCGAGAAGGCGGCAATAGCCCCGGATGGTTTGATCGTGCTGGGAGACACCAGCATCCCAGCTCAAATATCTTCTACCCTTAAGAATATGTGCTGCTTTGCCTGTCGTGTGTATATACATGTTCACTTTTCCTGAATGAAACTAGTTCAACATCAGCGCCTGTCCTGTATACCTCTTGTTCTTCTATTTGTTGTGCTATTTTAATGTCCTACATTACTTTTGTGCTCCCGCAAATCGAAGCAAACCAATAAAAAATTCGGTTTGACACTCTGGTGGAAACTAAAAGCTTAGAAAGAAAGAGGAAAAAAAGAAAAAGGAAAACATTTCTACAATAATGATAAGCAGGAGGAGGAGGAGGAGGAGAACAAGAAGGCTAATAATGTGGAAAAAAAGACACGACCCAAATAAATCAATACAAAGGATGGTATAAGTCATGCATACTTACCACATGTAAAATTAATTAAAAAAAATTAGAAAAAAAAAGTGTATTTATATATATATAATTTTTTTTTCTTTTATCCAGAGGCTTTGGCGCACGCACAGCACTGCACTGCACTGCACTGCACTGCACTGAACAACACAACACAACGAGAGACTTTCCACAAACACACCACTGCGTACGAGGACACGACCACGTAGAGCTGCACGAAAACAAGCGCCGTAACTTAATAAAAAAAAATAAAAAAATCCTTTCACTGGACGGACGGCACAAGAACGGAAACTGCTCAAAGAGCACACACACACACGACACATTAATGAATTAATAAGGGGCACAAGTAGAACCTAGTTGGGCGATACGTAGGACACGGCACCCACACCAGAGGCCTTGCACAAGCACAGCACTGAGCACTGAGCACTGAGCAGCAGGTCACAGGACAGATATGACGTCCACGCTGAGTAGGCCGAAGGCAGGGAATTACGGACGCACGCGAGGTCACCCACAGGCACTTTCACCGGAACCACGCCACAACACCACGCTGCAGAGCGCGCACTGCAAAGCGAAACCATGCGCTCACCTTCGGAAAGCACGGAGGGCGGGCGGCACAGAGAAGCAAAAAGACGTCAAAAGCACATCGCGATGAAGCGGCGGCGAATGAACACTACTCACTGGTGGAAATGGATATCTCCTCAAGCGAAAACATGCAATGACCACGCATGGTTTAAGATGCACGTGGGAGACGCGCACACTTTCAGAAACCAGGTACGCCAACGCACGCGGGCAATAAGACGGACAAAACGCGTCGAAAATACATCGCGTGCAAGCAGCGCCGACTGCATACTACTCACGGTTGCAAAGGTTTCTTACAAGTTTGCACTCCAGAATCTTAACGCGTTGGAAAGCGTCCGAGCTCACCAAGAACTATCACTCCGCAGGAACAACGCAAAACAAAAGCAAAAAAAAATAATAATAAAAAAAAAAATGTAGGAGACCGCTAGATAGATGAAAACGCCGTCATACTTTGTAAACAGAATTTGGAAAATAAGTAGCGCCGCCAGGTGGTCGGCGCCCAAATAGATGCGGAGGCGCCTAAATTGTTTAAATATTTGCTGTTTATATGACGAGACGACGTAATGTAAAATCAAATCAATTAATTTAAACAAAAAGTAAAAACTAAAAAAAAAATTAAAAACAAATGAATGAATAGTGGCGTCATCTAACGAACCTAAAGCAAGGCTCCGGTTTTCGAGCCGTTAACTGCGCAGCGCCATCTGGTTTGGATGGTAAAAGACACAAAATACGCAAGTGACAATGCTACGCGAGAGTCGGATGGTTGTTTTTAGCGAATCGGGGAAGTACGCTGGCGTTGTGCTTGTTTACGTGAGCGAAGCGAACGCGAGGGGTGGCTGGACTGTCGCGACGAAGTCCCGACGAGTACACGCGTCCCTAATGGTTCAACAAAGAAGAAAACTCGAGGAGCGA
>NW_024610108.1:2812500-2820000 GCF_016920785.2 Ixodes scapularis | reverse complement strand
GGCATCCAAGCTTGGTCGGGATTGGCGCCAGATAAATTCGCACATCGAGTCCATTCCCCGTACAAGAGGAAGAAGACAAAACGATGCCAAATAACATCCGGTAATGATCCTTCCGCAGGTTCACCTACGGAAACCTTGTTACGACTTTTACTTCCTCTAAATGATCAAGTTTGGTCATCTTTCCAACACACCGGCGCAACCGAAAGGCCGCTCCGGGTATCGGTCCGAAGACCTCACTAAATCATTCAATCGGTAGTAGCGACAGGCGGTGTGTACAAAGGGCAGGGACGTAATCAACGCGAGCTTATGACTCGCGCTTACTGGGAATTCCTCGTTCAAGGGGAACAATTGCAAGCCCCTATCCCAATCACGAAGGAGGTTCCACGGGTTACCCAGTCTTTACAGACAGGGATAAAAACACGCTGCTTCCTTCAGTGTAGCGCGCGTGCGGCCCCGGACATCTAAGGGCATCACAGACCTGTTATTGCTCTGTTTCGTGCGGCTAGGAGCCGCTTGTCCCTCTAAGAAGGGTGCAAGGTGCAGAGAACCACGCACCTATTTAATAGGCTAGAGTCTCGTTCGTTATCGGAATTAACCAGACAAATCGCTCCACCAACTAAGAACGGCCATGCACCACCATCCACCGAATCAAGAAAGAGCTCTCAATCTGTCAATCCTCCCAGTGTCCGGGCCGGGTAAGTTTTCCCGTGTTGAGTCAAATTAAGCCGCAGGCTCCACTCCTGGTGGTGCCCTTCCGTCAATTCCTTTAAGTTTCAGCTTTGCAACCATACTTCCCCCGGAACCCAAATACTTTGGTTTCCCGGAAGCTGCCCGCCGAGTCATTTGAGTAACTCAGGCGGATCGCTGGTTGGCATCGTTTATGGTTAGAAGTAGGGCGGTATCTGATCGCCTTCGAACCTCTAACTTTCGTTCTTGATCAATGAAAACATTCTTGGCAAATGCTTTCGCAGTAGTTCGTCTTGCGACGGTCCAAGAATTTCACCTCTAGCGCCGCAATACGAATGCCCCCGTCTGTCCCTCTTAATCATTATCCTGTATTCCAAAAACCAACAGAACAGAAACAGGATCTTGTTCTATTATTCCATGCACTGTTATTCAGGCGAATCGCCTGCGTTGAGCACTCTAATTTTTTCAAAGTAAACGCGCCGGCCAAAGCAAGGCACCTGATGAAGGGAACCAAGCCACGACAGGCATGATGTTCAGCACGGGCCGTAACGTGGTGTCCACGCACTTCCCGCCTGTAACTGAGATCCAACTACGAGCTTTTTAACCGCAGCAACTTTAGTATACGCTATTGGAGCTGGAATTACCGCGGCTGCTGGCACCAGACTTACCCTCCAATGGATCCTCGTTAAAGAATTTAGAGTGTACTCATTTCAATTACGGGGCCTCAAAAGAGTCCCGTATTGTTATTTTTCGTCACTACCTCCCCGTGCCGGGAGTGGGTAATTTGCGCGCCTGCTGCCTTCCTTGGATGTGGTAGCCGTTTCTCAGGCTCCCTCTCCGGAATCGAACCCTGATTCTCCGTTACCCGTAACAACCATGGTAGGCGCATAACCTACCATCGACAGTTGATAAGGCAGACACTTGAAAGAAACGTCGCCGGCTCGTGGCCGTGCGATCAGCACAAAGTTATCCAGAGTCACCACACAAAACGGACCGAAGCCCGATTGATCTTGGTCTAATAAAAGCACCCGTCGCCCCGAGGGGCTTCGGGCTCACTGCATGTATTAGCTCTAGAATTGCCACAGTTATCCAAGTAGGAAGAAACGATCTAAGGAACCATAACTGATTTAATGAGCCATTCGCGGTTTCGCCTTGTTTCGGCATGTACTTAGACATGCATGGCTTAATCTTTGAGACAAGCATATGACTACTGGCAGGATCAACCAGGTAATCTTTTCGTGGTGGGTCGCCCAAAACCCTACCAACGCGCGGACGCGGGGCCACCGTCAGGCGCCCCTTACGAACCGCAAACACACACAACGCTTAGGAATTACTTCCAAATCCAAGAAGAAATGAAGCACGTTCGAGCGCGCAGCCGGAATATCCCCGACCGAGGTCGGTACCGACGCGGCAAGAAGCGCATAAATTTCTTTCTCGTCGTAGCAACAGAAAGTCGTACGCCAAAAAAATCATTGACGACGCCTTCGCAGCGTTGCCGAGCTTTCAGGTCCCGTGAGGACGCGAGGACGCACCCCGGCCTTCGGTCAGAACGCACTCGTCATTTCACACGGTTCGGTTAGCGCGGACGCTCCGAAACACCCTCCTCTCGCATTCGTTTTCAAGACACAGGTGCACCCGAGAACCGACCCCAACGGCAGACGCCAGAGATCGCAGGTACGTTGCTGTAACGACCATGCGGCGGAGGCAGCGGCCGAGACGGCGACGAAAGGCGTCGGCGACGTCGTCAGACGCCGCTCGCACCAATCGAACGCTCGACAGACCCCACCTCCACATAATAGCACCGATAAGTATAAAGATCCTTCAAGAGCATTCTGTACATAGTTTGTGGTTATCAGTTTCGGTGACTGACTGACTGACTTACTGACTTACTGTCTCTCACTCTATTCAGTATCATTTATTTGTCCTTCTTTCTTTCTTATTTTTTTCCCCTCTCTCTCTCCTTATATATATATATGTATGTATGTATGTTTGTGTGTATATATATATATATAAATGTTCTTTTTTTCCTCTGTGCCTCCATACGTACATACATCCTACCCCTATAAAAAAAAATTATTTCTCGCTTTTTATTAAAAACGTGCTGACCCCTGCTTGACTCTGATTACTTCTTTTCGACTTTCAGTTCATGTTAACATGGTCAACAGAAAGTTTATCGACTTTGTTATTACAAAGTAAACCAATATTTACACGGGGCGTTTCATGCGTTTTGAATTGTGTCAGAGCCGAACAATGAGCGCTATAGTAAGTGAGATTGTCACTGCTTTTAATCCGAATGCTCGCGGTATCGCGCGTGTTTACGGCAGGCTTCATAATAGGCAATTTTCTTTCTTTACACTACTCTTCTTTGCTCACTTCATTGTTTCTACCATTGGTTTCGTTTGGAAGGCCCCGCCACTTAGTTTCCGACAAAGTCCTCTCAAGGAACGAAGTGAGAAGCACGGGATTAACAAAAGAAAAAGATGCGTGTTTTCTAGCGGTTACCCGTGTCGCTTTGCGACACGGGCTTTCTGGAGCTTTCAACTGGGCGAGAGCCGAACAATTTACCCTACTGCACTTGCGACGGGCAGCGCTTTCAAACGGAATACTGGAAATCTCGCTTACTTTTCTGGCAAGTTTGATAGGAGACAAATATTATTCTTTTCACGCGAATTGTTCGCTCTATTTCTAATCTCTCTCTTCCGTGTCCTTGGCATGGAACGCCCGCTTGGTCTCCCACAAAGTACTTCCGAGGAATCAAGTGCAAAACACGCGACTTTAAAATGTGCGTGTTTTCTAGCGGTTACCCGTGTCGCGAGGCGACACGGGCTTTCTGGCGCGTTCAACTGGGCGAGAGCCGAACACTGTACACTACTGCACTTGCGACGGGCAGCGCTTTCAAACGGAATACTGGAAATCTCGCTTACTTTTGTGGCAAGTTTGATAGGAGACAAATATTATTCTTTTCATCGAATTGTTCGCTCTATTTCTAATCTCTCTCTTCCGTGTCCTTGGCATGGAACGCCCGCTTCGTCTCCCACAAAGTACTTCCGAGGAATCAAGTGCAAAACACGCGACTTTAAAATGTGCGTGTTTTCTAGCGGTTACCCGTGTCGCGAGGCGACACGGGCTTTCTGGCGCTTTCAACTGGGCGAGAGCCGAACACTGTACACTACTGCACTTGCGACGGGCAGCGCTTTCAAACGGAATACTGGAAATCTCGCTTACTTTTGTGGCAAGTTTGATAGGAGACAAATATTATTCTTTTCACGCGAATTGTTCGCTCTACTTCTAATCTCTCTCTTCCGTGTCCTTGGCATGGAACGCCCGCTTCGTCTCCCACAAAGTACTTCCGAGGAATCAAGTGCAAAACACGCGACTTTAAAATGTGCGTGTTTTCTAGCGGTTACCCGTGTCGCGAGGCGACACGGGCTTTCTGGCGCTTTCAACTGGGCGAGAGCCGAACACTGTACACTACTGCACTTGCGACGGGCAGCGCTTTCAAACGGAATACTGGAAATCTCGCTTACTTTTGTGGCAAGTTCGATAGGAGACAAATATTATTCTTTTCACGCGAATTGTTCGCTCTATTTCTAATCTCTCTCTTCCGTGTCCTTGGCATGGAACACCCGCTTCGTCTCCCACAAAGTACTTCCGAGGAATCAAGTGCAAAACACGCGACTTTTAAATGTGCGTGTTTTCTAGCGGTTACCCGTGTCGCGAGGCGACACGGGCTTTCTGGCGCTTTCAACTGGGCGAGAGCCGAACACTGTACACTACTGCACTTGCGACGGGCAGCGCTTTCAAACGGAATACTGGAAATCTCGCTTACTTTTGTGGCAAGTGTGATAGGAGACAAATATTATTCTTTTCACGCGAATTGTTCGCTCTATTTCTAATCTCTCTCTTCCGTGTCCTTGGCATGGAACGCCCGCTTCGTCTCCCACAAAGTACTTCCGAGGAATCAAGTGCAAATCACGCGACTTTAAAATGTGCGTGTTTTCTAGCGGTTACCCGTGTCGCGAGGCGACACGGGCTTTCTGGCGCTTTCAACTGGGCGAGAGCCGAACACTGTACACTACTGCACTTGCCATGGACAACGCTTTCAAACGGAATACTGGAGATGTCGCGTGCTTTACTGCCAAGCTCAATAAGAGACGAATTTCTTTCTTTTCACGGGAATTATTTCCTCTATTTCTAATCTCGCTCTTTCGTTTCATTGGGAAGGAACGCGCGCTTAGCTAGCCGCAAAGCAGTCTGAATTAATCACGTCCAAAGTACAGAATTTTACAATATATAGTGTTTTTACCGGTTGACCGCGTCAGAAAGCGTACCTTTCCGACGAGGTCTGTGTCGCTTTGACGTGAGCAGGAGCAACGCGATTTGGGCTAGTGCACGCGAGATTGGCAGCGCTTCCAATTCCAGTACTGTAGATATTGCGTGCATTTTTTACACGCTTGAGGATGTGGGATTTTCTTTCTTGTGACGTGACCCGTTTGTCAAATTGTGTCTCGCTTTTTGGTATCGTTTAAGAAGCCCGTCCGCTTACAATCCTAAAAAAGAAAAAAAAAAAGAAATTAGTAAAGAAAGACGCCCATACTTTTTTGTTGCTCTTTCTTTTATTATCTGCGCAGGATTTTAATTTGTGTAAGTTTTGTTTACCGTCCCGACTACGTAGGCGTTCGTACATGCCCGTCCTCGCGCCTCGAATTGTGTGCGAGCGAAATCAATCTCCCCAAGCTAGCTTCAGAAATTGCTCGAAAATCGAACGTGAGGAAAGCCAGAGATACGTGGTTTTCACAGGTCGTGCAAGATTAATCCATAAAGTGCGATATTGGTATATATATATATATATATATATATATATATATATATATATACATACATACATACACATACATGATTTCTGCGACAAATAGGAAGACAAAAAGACCATGTTCAAGCATAATATAGGAACATTGACACTTTGCACACACAAGGGAGGTCAAATGGCAGGTTTTTCTTCCTTGTGCAGGAAACTTTATTGCAATGTCAGAAGGGAAGTTCCACTCTAGAATTGTGCGCTCAATAAAGGAGGAAAGGAAATGCACTTGAAAACCTTCACAGTTCAAGTAAGAAAACATTTCGAAACGACAGTTTGTTTTCTTGCAGGGAGGAGAAAAGGGGAGAGAAGGAGGGAGGGAGGGAGGGAGGGAGGGAGGGAGGGAAGGAAGGAAGGAAGGGGGGGTGCCATGCACGGTGAAGACCAGAGTGTCGAACCGAAAACAGAAGCGAACGAAAAACCGGAACCGAGGAGTTAGTTTCAGCCGAACCGAAACTGACCCGCCAACTTGGAACTGTACGGAAGAAAATATAACTGTCTATTAGTCTGACGATGAATAGAAGTACAAGGGTGTACGGCAGGGATAGCTGAAAAAAAAAGGCTCTATGGACTTGGAGCGGCAGCCCAAAGTCGATGACGACGAAAAGAAAGCAC
Source organism: Ixodes scapularis (assembly GCF_016920785.2). Classification (NCBI taxonomy): domain Eukaryota; kingdom Metazoa; phylum Arthropoda; class Arachnida; order Ixodida; family Ixodidae; genus Ixodes; species Ixodes scapularis. The sequence continues at coordinate 2,813,840 of NW_024610108.1, read as the reverse complement.
ACAGTTTCGGAAAACAGGCGGTAAGAAAGCGACAAATTAAGTAGCCGTCATGTCGAGTTGATTGCTTAGCTCTATTTAAGATGAAGGAAAAAAAAAAGTAGCACAATTGATGCTTACTTGCTAAATTGAATCAACCATTATCTTGTAAAGAAAAAAACCTCAAATGCCAATCACCTGTATTTTAGGCGACCCAACAGACTGATAACTTTTAAATTCAGGCTAAAATATAACACAAAAAAAAACAAGGAAAGACAGATATGTATGTAGCTTGTCATTTACTGCTCCATCAAATTTAAATAAAGCAATTTATTTCTCGGCACCTGAAAATAAGCGAACCCTACAAATGAATGGAAAGATACCCGTTTGCACTCTTGAAATAGTGCCTATTACGAAAAGAAGCACCAGGTAAATATAATATCACTTTAGCTTCTTCTTTTTCTTTTTAATACGGTACGCTGTTGGTTCATCTTAGTAAAATATATAAAATAGCGCAAAAAAGACGAGGACAAGGAGTATACAGGACAGGCACTCACTTTCAACTAGTTTTATCCAGGAAAAGTAAACATACATATATAGCTTTTATTCACGATAAGTGCCGAGGGCAGCCGAGAAGGCGGCAATAGCCCCGGATGGTTTGATCGTGCTGGGAGACACCAGCATCCCAGCTCAAATATCTTCTACCCTTAAGAATATGTGCTGCTTTGCCTGTCGTGTGTATATACATGTTCACTTTTCCTGAATGAAACTAGTTCAACATCAGCGCCTGTCCTGTATACCTCTTGTTCTTCTATTTGTTGTGCTATTTTAATGTCCTACATTACTTTTGTGCTCCCGCAAATCGAAGCAAACCAATAAAAAATTCGGTTCGACACTCTGGTGGAAACTAAAAGCTTAGAAAGAAAGAGGAAAAAAAGAAAAAGGAAAACATTTCTACAATAATGATAAGCAGGAGGAGGAGGAGGAGGAGAACAAGAAGGCTAATAATGTGGAAAAAAAGACACGACCCAAATAAATCAATACAAAGGATGGTATAAGTCATGCATACTTACCACATGTAAAATTAATTAAAAAAAAAATTAGAAAAAAAAATGTGTATTTATATATATATATAATTTTTTTTCTTTTATCCAGAGGCTTTGGCGCACGCACAGCACTGCACTGCACTGCACAACACAACACAACGAGAGACTTTCCACAAACACACCACTGCGTACGAGGACACGACCACGTAGAGCTGCACGAAAACAAGCGCCGTAACTTAATAAAAAAAAATAAAAAATCCTTTCACTGGACGGACGGCACAAGAACGGAAACTGCTCAAAGAGCACACACACACACGA
>NW_024610108.1:2792500-2807500 GCF_016920785.2 Ixodes scapularis | reverse complement strand
ACGGGAAGGGCGTTGATCCTCAGCTTATTGACATCTATGAAGGCTCTCCCCGTGAGTAAGCCGGTGCCCTCCTGGACCCAACGCTGCGCTGCCGGCACATGCCGCACCTCACGGAGGGCGTGGCCGTCATTACTCGCGTGGACGAGTGCACTCCAGTGCTTCCCGACACTCTGCTTATCACTGAGGATGTTTCCCCTCACCACGCAAGCCTTCTTTGCTCGGTCCAGGGCCGTTTTCACCATATAGGTGTCCGCGGCCTGGCGGCAGATCGGGCTGCTTGAGGTGGCCATCCGAGAGAGCCTTTGAACCTGCATCCAGGGGATAGCAGTGCTGAAGGAACCAACCCCTAACCCTCCCTCAGCAACGGGAGCGTGATAGTATCCAAGGGGCGTGTCGTGCGGTAGCGCCATCCACTTGCGCACCGCATCTCGGATCTGGACGTCCAGCCGTTTCAAAAGCTTTCTGTTCCAGCGTCCGAGTACCAACCTGTGGTAGAGTCGGGGTATGAGGTAGAAGCGGAGAATTACCAGTCTTTGCTGGGGTTTCAAAGGGGCTTTTGCCACCCTCTCCAGCATACTGGCCACGTCTTTGGTCAACGGGACGTTTCTTCCGTTGGGAGAGAACTCCACCCCGAGGTACTTCCACCTGGCTTCTATTCCGCATGCGGGGAGGGGAATCCCCGACACCGAAAAGTTGCCTGTCGTCACAACCTTCGTCCTCTTCTCGCGGCCCGAGGGCACTATCGAGACGGTGAACGACTTCTCCGCATTAATTGCCAGCCCCCGTGCACCCACGAATGAGTGCAGGCTGTCCAATCTCCTCTGCAGACCTTCCGGGGTGGATGCGAAGACTATCAGGTCGTCCGCAAAAGCCATCCCATCCAGTTGCAGCTGGTCGGAGCTGTACCCAATACCAGGGTCCAGTGTTTGGAGGAATTCGTCCACCACGAGGTTGAAGAGAAGTGGGGAGAGCGGATCTCTCTGCCTCACGCCGACTGTGGGGTGTACCACTCTGGATAAACCCTCTAGTGTCAGTTTGGTCCAGGAGTCCTCGTACAGATCCTGTAGATAGTCGAGGAACCCCTGATCGAGTCCGGCTCGGCGAGCACCCCTGAGGACCGCTTCTGTCGTCACCCTGTCGAAAGCCTTGGACAGGTCCAGGCTTGCCATGTGCAGCGGCCGGAGCTTTTGCTTGGCGTCCTCCAGAACGGAGGCCAACAGGAAGACGTTTTCTGTGCATCCGTCTACAGGGGTGAAAGCTCGCTGCCTGTAGTCGAAATCCAGTTCGTTGATCAGTCGCTTCGCCAGGATCCTGTGATACAGTCTCAGCAGCACGCTGGAGACCGTTATGGGGCGGAAGTCCGAGTAGCACTTGGCTGGGGACTTCTTTGGAATGAAGGTCGTGCGCGCCCCTCTCAGCGACGTCGGCACGCGTTTCACCAGAGCCATTAGGTTCATGATGACCTCGAGTGTGGTGTTGGGAACCGTCCTCAACAGTCGCGCGGTGAACCCGTCAAACCCAGGGGCCGACTTCACTGGTGGCAGATTACTCGTCACCTCCCGCGATGTCACCGGATAGAAGAGATTTACCTTTGCCTCCGAGGTTCCCTCCTCCTGCATTACTGCAGTAGTAGGAGTAGCCATCTCGTGCCCAGGTGGACACATGACTTCCTCCCACTGTGCAAGCAAATGGGCTGGGTCCTCGACCAGGACTTCCGGAGTGCCATCCAAGACACCCCGGGCGCAGTCGCCCTGCCGTTTCCGGAAGAACTCCTGCATCCTGGCGTATTCCCGTCTCTTTCTTTTCCGGCGACTCGTCGGCCCCTTTGCCTGACGGTCCCCAGCGCGACCATGACTTGGACCCTTGTCACACACGAAGACGTGCCGGAGATAGTCGTCGAGTTTGGCCGACACAACCACCCCTTCACAGGCCTGTTTGGCAATGTCCCACAGTATGTCAGACTGGAATTTCCGAGGGCATGGCTTCTGGATGAGTTTCCTTAGGGGTTCAAGGATTGCCGACTCCCCCTCGGTGCGTTGGGCACTTCCGGTCGGTCGGGGGTCTTCCTCTTTTTCCTCAGCGTCTGTCACGCAACCAGCTGGTACTGTCTCCTGAGTCAGGCGCTGCACCAGCTGTTTGTACTCATCCTTCTTTCTTTGTCCTTTTATCGACTCCAGCGTTCGTGCTGGGAACGAGTTGCGCAGGTCCACATTCAAGAACCTGGACCCCGCGCGTCGGAGTTCTACCTCTCGCTTAGCGAGTAGGTATCGCTCCTCAGCTTCCCATCGGGGCTTTACTCGCTCCACCACTACCTCCGCATTGGCTTCCACTGGGTGGCGTGCCTTGGAATGTAGTGTGCGTCCCGCTTTCGTCTTGAATGCCCGACCACAATCGGAGCACTCGAAGGGTGTAGCACATGGGGTTGTAGACTGCTGAGTCTGGGTGGCATTTCTGCTTTCTCCCAGAGGAGCCTCTTCATCATCCTGGAGGGCTGCGACTAGTGCTGATGCATCTGCATTTGCAGAGTGCGCACTTTCTTGGCCACCATTTCCTCGTTGTTCCGCCGTCCAAACTGTTGCCGCTTTATGTGGCAAGGATTGTTGGTCCGCCCCGGTCTCTGATACCCACATCGTCGACCGGGTGTCCCCCGACAAAGGGGTGACAGAGCGTTCCGACTCTCCTTGGACAGTTGCACTGCGATTGACTTCTCTTCGGTGAGTTGGGATATGGGGGTTCGGTTGGGCCAGCGCAATCCCTCCAGCGCCCCGAGCGGGACGCTTGGTGGGGGTTTCCACACGCTGAGTAACCCGGTTGAAGATCCCCCCCCTGCCCGAGGTGCCCGCACCGCTTAGATTCCGCTGATGAGACGGGGACTTCGCAGTTTCGTCACGGGCTCTCCTGTCTAGGGGTTTCTCCTTCCTCCTGGTTTCCAACCAGTCACTTTTCGGGGCTAAGCTGCTTTCAGAGCGCTGATGAGACGAACCTCCAGCTGCCGTGCCTACTGGCTGACTGTCTCGCACCAGAACGGTTTGAGATACATGTTGGGCTCTTTTGTCCTTCTGAGTATGGACACTTGTGAATGTGTACTCCATCTCTGTGCGGTCCCCACACTCAGGAGTCACGGACGTGTTTGGTACGCGCACCCTCATTGCGGGCCTGGGTTTGCGTTGGTCCTTGACATCGTTTGCCCATTGTCCATCAGTGGCCCTTGACCAGACCTAGGACTGTGGGCACTCTCTGTCGAATTGTCTGGGGCAGTCACCATCCTTGCTACGGTGGCGGTCGTCGAGGTGCGCTCCCCCGTGCGGGGCTCCATCATGGGGTGATCCCCACACCTAGGGGCACCGACAGCTGCACCTGACGACCATCCACTTTGCCTAGGTTCGTGCCTTGTCCGCTTCAATGAGTCAGTTGAGTGGACCTTTCGGCTCCCTGCGGTGTCAGAAGGCTGCGAGCCGATACCTCCCGCCACTTTTCCTTGTGGGGGTGCTCCTGCGGCATGGTACTGTTTGGCCCGCGCCCCTTTAGCGCGTTGGGAACCCGCTTCGTCCACTGACTCTGCAGTCGCCATCAGTGTCCCGGCGCCGGCCTTAGGTGTAAACACCATCAGTGGCTTCTTCCGGAACCTAGGCTTCTGCTGGGGTCCTTCTTCGGGACCCTCCTTGGTGCGGGCCGCCTTACGGCTCCCGCGGGAGTCAGAGTGGATTCCGGGGATCACGTGTTCCCTTGCGGTCTCTGATGGCTCTGGGCGGATACCTACCCCGACATGTCCTCGTGGGGGTGCTACAGTGGCGTGGTACTGGCTTGCCTTTTGCCGTCTTCTCCGCTGGGACGCTTCAGTGTCCTCCAACTCTTCCTCTGGGTGTTTGTTACCCAAGGAGGGGCAGATCTCTCGCTCGGCCTCCTCCGGCAGTTCCCCCTGCCGAAGTGGTCGCCCCGCACTGATCTGCTTTGGCTCTACGGACTGCACGCCGAATCGTGCATCCTCGTTCCTTCTGTGGTTGCTAGACCTTGGGAGCACAGTCATCGTGTTTCCCTTGTGCTTGGTCTTAGCTTTGTCCTTTTGCTTTCCTGTTTTCGGTGCAGGCTCCCGAGCAGCCACCTCCGACAGATCCCGCTCGGGTCCGCCGGGAGGAGCCTCCGCTCCGGGTCCACCTTGCGACCTTCTGGCTGACAAGCAACGCTTAGGGCTCGGAGCGTCGGGCATTGACCCGTGGCTTTCCGATTTGTGGGTTTTCGGACTTGCCGAGCCGCTTTTGAACCTGCGGGGAGGGTTTCCCCGTAGATCCTGGGTTTGGGACGTGGTTTGGCCGGTGTTCAGACAACCGTTTCCAGCGGTACCATCGAGGAGGTACACATCCCGTGGGAAGTCGGAGGCTCTACCGTGATCCATAGTCAAGGTCCGAATTTTATGGTCACGCTCCAACTCCCCGAGTAACTAGGTGCTCCGAGCGGCCAAACTCGAAACAAACGCCGAATAGGGTGATCCTATCGGGGCTACCCTCTGTGATCCAACGCGTGCGCTAAGCTCGGGGCTACCCTCTGTGATCCAACGCGTGCGCTAAGCCCGCTCACAAGAGAGTCATACCACAAGAGAGTCATAGTTACTCCCGCCGTTTACCCGCGCTTTGATGAATCTCTTCACGTTGACATTCAGAGCACTGGGCAGAAATCACATTGCATCAACACCGACCAGCGGCCATCGCAATGCTTTGTTTTAATTAGACAGTCGGATTCCCCCGGTCCGTGCCAGTTCTGAGTTGACTGTTTTTTGCCGGCCGAAGCATAGCACTTTGGGCACGAAGCCCTCAGACGCCGCGCAGCTGAGGCTTTCCACACGAAGGTCCCGACGCTGGTCCGGGCTTGGCCGCGCCGCGTGAACGGCGAGCCCCGCCCAGTCCCGGTGCAGTGCCGTTCCTGCTTCAGGTCCCCAGCCCGACCGGCTCAGTCCTCAAAGCCAATCCTTATCCCAAGGTTACGGATCCGTTTTGCCGACTTCCCTTACCTACATTGGTCCATCGACTAGAGGCTGTTCACCTTGGAGACCTGCTGCGGATGTGGGTACGGTCCGGCACGAAAATCACACTCCCTCACTCGGATTTTCAAGGGCCGACGCGAGCGCACCGGACAGCGCAAGAACCGCACTGCTCTACGGAGCCACCATCCCTATCTCGGGGCGAACCCATTCCAGGGACTCGATCTCCTTACAGAGAAAAGAAAACTCTTCCCGGGGCTCGCATCGGCGTCTCCGAGCTGGTTTGCGTTACCGCACTGGGCCCCGAAGGACCAATCTCCGTGTCCGGGTTCGGGATTATTAACCCGATTCCCTTTCGGTCACTGCGGGGCTCTCTCCACTCCAAAAAAGTGCTCCCGCTTCGGAAAGAACTTCTCCTTTCCCTTAGGACCGACTGACCCATGTTCAACTGCTGTTCACATGAAACCCTTCTCCACTTCAGTCCTCAAGGTTCTCACTTGAGTATTAGCTACTACCACCAAGATCTGCACCAGCGGCGGCTCCAGGCGGGCTTACGCCCGACACCTTCAACGCTCATCGCAGCGGCCCTCCTACTCGCTGCAGCTTAGCACCCCCTTGTTTGCGTGCATCTGCCGGCAGCGGCCGGGGATAGGCTCGACACTAGAGCGCCATCCATTTTCGGGGCTAGTTGCTTCGGCAGGTGAGTTGTTACACGCTCCTTAGCGGGTTCCGACTTCCATGGCCACCGTCCTGCTGTCTTAAGCAACCAACACCCTTCATGGGATCTCATGAGCGTCCCGCATCGGGCGCCTTACCCCGGCGTTTGGTTCATCCCACAGCGCCAGTTCTGCTTACCAAAAGTGGCCCACTTGGCACTCTCATCGCTTCCGGAGGCCTCAGACCGGAAGGCCTCCGACACACCCATTGAAAGTTTGAGAATAGGTTGAGGTCGTTTCGACCCCAATGCCTCTAATCATTCGGTTTACCAGGTGTGACTGGTCTCGGCAACAAGCGCCAGCTATCCTGAGGGAAAGTTCGGAGGGAACCAGCTACTAGATGGTTCGATTAGTCTTTCGCCCCTATACCTGCGTCGGACGATCGATTTGCACGTCAGAAGCGCTTCGGACCTCCACCAGAGTTTCCTCTGGCCTCGTCCTGCCCGGGCATAGTTCACCATCTTTCGGGTGCCAACGTGTGCGCTCTAGCGCCGCCCCCACGACGTGAGCGTGTGGGGCGGGCCGTTGCTGCTCCCTTCATCGGACCCCTGGGCGGCCCGGGATCGCAACTCGGCACGGCACGAGGCCGCGCCTTCACGTTTCATTGCGCCTCTGGGTTTTGAGGGACCCATTGACTCGCGCACATGTTAGACTCCTTGGTCCGTGTTTCAAGACGGGTCGGGTGGGTTACCGGCCTACTCGCCGCCAACCATGACGACCCTCCGCGGAAAGAACCCGCCTCGCCGGTTCCGAGCCCCAAACACCGAACGTCAGGCGAATACCTGGCGTAAGGCAGGCGACCCGTTGACCCAGCCGGGTTTCCCGCTCCGCATTCCGGAGGGCATCGTTTCGGGCCTCCCCGAAGGGAGTAGCCCATGAGGCCTGGGCAGGGTGACGTACTCGATTACCGGCCAGGTATAACTCCCACGACAGCCAAACAAGGGCCGTCGCCGGTCACCTCCAGCGGCCGGACTCAAAGTCGTTCTTGAAAGGGTTACCCGTGCCCGTCGCAAGGTCCTACCGACGGTGGAAAATGCGTTCCGGAGTGCGCGGCACCGCGCGGGCAGCCGGAACGGGCCCCCACAAGGAGAGCCCGTTAACCAAGACGCTGACACCGCTCCACGTCACAGCGAAACTGAATCCCACCGCCCTCGAGCTTCGAGGGCCCACCCGTTTTACTCTAAGCGGTTTCACGTACTCTGAACTCTCTCTTCAAAGTTCTTTTCAACTTTCCCTCACGGTACTTGTGAACTATCGGTCTCTCGGACGTATTTAGCCTTAGATGGAGTTTACCACCCAATTAGGGCTGCACTCTCAAGCAACCCGACTCACGGGAGGTTCCATCCCGAGATGCAGTGGCGGAGACGGGCCTGGCACCCACTCTGGGTCAAGCCCCTGTCAGGGGGACTTGCACCACCGCAAAACTCTCGGGAACGTTACCTCCCATACACCACATTTCCCGATCGCCGGCAAGGACGAGGGATTCGGTGCTGGGCTAGGTTACGTTTCGCTCGCCGCTACTAAGGGAATCCCTGTTGGTTTCTTTTCCTCCGCTTAGTGATATGCTTAAATTCAGCGGGTTGTCTCGCCTGATGTGAGGTCGACAATCTTTTTTTTATTTTGTGCGCTTTCCAACAAAAACTTCGCCTCCTTACCACATGTCAAAAACACAAAAGGATGGCGAACTAACAGTTGTTGTACACACGCTTTGCATCGCTTTCGATTCGACAAAAAAGAAAGCGCGCAATCCAACGGCATTTCCCTACTGGATGGCTCCAGTATTCATCGGGGACGCGAAGGTCTTAGACTGACGGAAGGCTACGACGCAAAAAACTTTCCTCCCAGAAGCGTTTTTCTTTTTTTTGTGCAAATCAACGCCACGAGATTTACATTTGCCGACGCCGCGTTTCAACGCGCCAACGCCAACTCCGTCCCACGGTTTTTCCACTCGAACAACATCCACGCCAAAGAAAACAGAATCGATCGAGAAGAAACCGTTTCAAATCTCCGTTTCTAACGCACCGACGTCACAGCGCCGTTCAACGTGCGAAAGATTTTTTTGGTACGGGATTTTCCACAAACGGTATCCATCGAGTTTCGTTTTCCCATGCAGTGTTCGATAAAAACTCGTAGGAGGAGGAGGACTGGTTAAGCGCACGCGTGCGATCGCACCACTCGTGCATTTGCTCAAAGAAAACGCAACGCAAGAAAGCATAAAACTGCGTGCTGCCCACGATCCGACACAGTCAAAACGAGGTAGAAAACAAATTCTCCTCTCTTGATATATGATCCGACCCTCACACAGACGAAGACACGGGAAGGCCCGAGGCCGCAATGTGCGTTCAAAGAGTAAGTGCTCAGTGTGTCCTGCAATTCACACCAAGTCTCGCAGCTGGCTGCGTTCTTCATCGACCCGAGAACCGAGTGATCCACCGCTTAGAGTCGTGTTTTTGGATTTTTCAATCAGTACGACAAAACACAAGTTGTTGTTTTTTTTTCGCGCCCGGCACATCCCATGCCATCTCGAAAGCGCAAAAAAAAGCTTCTTCTCAAACGCCTCTTCGTTAATCAAAACAAAAGGGCGATCCTCGAGAAGAGACGAAAAAGGGGGCGATGCGCCTTTTGTAACCCGCGGATTGTCCCGGTGCACTTGAAATCTCCTCTCAATCGAGGCAGCAGAGGGCTCCCGCTGGGCGCATCATCGAAAGGAACGGAGGCCACCCAAAGAAAAAGGCACATCCGAACCACAGTTGTTTTTTTTTTTTGTGCCGTCCCGACGGCATCCAAGCTTGGTCGGGATCGGCGCCAGATAAATTCGCACATCGAGTCCATTCCCCGTACAAGAGGAAGAAGACAAAACGATGCCAAATAACATCCGGTAATGATCCTTCCGCAGGTTCACCTACGGAAACCTTGTTACGACTTTTACTTCCTCTAAATGATCAAGTTTGGTCATCTTTCCAACACACCGGCGCAACCGAAAGGCCGCTCCGGGTATCGGTCCGAAGACCTCACTAAATCATTCAATCGGTAGTAGCGACGGGCGGTGTGTACAGAGGGCAGGGACGTAATCAACGCGAGCTTATGACTCGCGCTTACTGGGAATTCCTCGTTCAAGGGGAACAATTGCAAGCCCCTATCCCAATCACGAAGGAGGTTCCACGGGTTACCCAGTCTTTACAGACAGGGATAAAAACACGCTGCTTCCTTCAGTGTAGCGCGCGTGCGGCCCCGGACATCTAAGGGCATCACAGACCTGTTATTGCTCTGTTTCGTGCGGCTAGGAGCCGCTTGTCCCTCTAAGAAGGGTGCAAGGTGCAGAGAACCACGCACCTATTTAATAGGCTAGAGTCTCGTTCGTTATCGGAATTAACCAGACAAATCGCTCCACCAACTAAGAACGGCCATGCACCACCATCCACCGAATCAAGAAAGAGCTCTCAATCTGTCAATCCTCCCAGTGTCCGGGCCGGGTAAGTTTTCCCGTGTTGAGTCAAATTAAGCCGCAGGCTCCACTCCTGGTGGTGCCCTTCCGTCAATTCCTTTAAGTTTCAGCTTTGCAACCATACTTCCCCCGGAACCCAAATACTTTGGTTTCCCGGAAGCTGCCCGCCGAGTCATTTGAGTAACTCAGGCGGATCGCTGGTTGGCATCGTTTATGGTTAGAACTAGGGCGGTATCTGATCGCCTTCGAACCTCTAACTTTCGTTCTTGATCAATGAAAACATTCTTGGCAAATGCTTTCGCAGTAGTTCGTCTTGCGACGGTCCAAGAATTTCACCTCTAGCGCCGCAATACGAATGCCCCCGTCTGTCCCTCTTAATCATTATCCTGTATTCCAAAAACCAACAGAACAGAAACAGGATCTTGTTCTATTATTCCATGCACTGTTATTCAGGCGAATCGCCTGCGTTGAGCACTCTAATTTTTTCAAAGTAAACGCGCCGGCCAAAGCAAGGCACCTGATGAAGGGAACCAAGCCACGACAGGCATGATGTTCAGCACGGGCCGTAACGTGGTGTCCACGCACTTCCCGCCTGTAACTGAGATCCAACTACGAGCTTTTTAACCGCAGCAACTTTAGTATACGCTATTGGAGCTGGAATTACCGCGGCTGCTGGCACCAGACTTGCCCTCCAATGGATCCTCGTTAAAGGATTTAGAGTGTACTCATTTCAATTACGGGGCCTCAAAAGAGTCCCGTATTGTTATTTTTCGTCACTACCTCCCCGTGCCGGGAGTGGGTAATTTGCGCGCCTGCTGCCTTCCTTGGATGTGGTAGCCGTTTCTCAGGCTCCCTCTCCGGAATCGAACCCTGATTCTCCGTTACCCGTAACAACCATGGTAGGCGCATAACCTACCATCGACAGTTGATAAGGCAGACACTTGAAAGAAACGTCGCCGGCTCGTGGCCGTGCGATCAGCACAAAGTTATCCAGAGTCACCACACAAAACGGACCGAAGCCCGATTGATCTTGGTCTAATAAAAGCACCCGTCGCCCCGAGGGGCTTCGGGCTCACTGCATGTATTAGCTCTAGAATTGCCACAGTTATCCAAGAAGGAAGAAACGATCTAAGGAACCATAACTGATTTAATGAGCCATTCGCGGTTTCGCCTTGTTTCGGCATGTACTTAGACATGCATGGCTTAATCTTTGAGACAAGCATATGACTACTGGCAGGATCAACCAGGTAATCTTTTCGTGGTGGGTCGCCCAAAACCCTACCAACGCGCGGACGCGGGGCCACCGTCAGGCGCCCCTTACGAACCGCAAACACACACAACGCTTAGGAATTACTTCCAAATCCAAGAAGAAATGAAGCACGTTCGAGCGCGCAGCCGGAATATCCCCGACCGAGGTCGGTACCGACGCGGCAAGAAGCGCATAAATTTCTTTCTCGTCGTAGCAACAGAAAGTCGTACGCCAAAAAAATCATTGACGACGCCTTCGCAGCGTTGCCGAGCTTTCAGGTCCCGTGAGGACGCGAGGACGCACCCCGGCCTTCGGTCAGAACGCACTCGTCATTTCACACCGTTCGGTTAGCGCGGACGCTCCGAAACACCCTCCTCTCGCATTCGTTTTCAAGACACAGGTGCACCCGAGAACCGACCCCAACGGCAGACGCCAGAGATCGCAGGTACCTTGCTGTAACGACCATGCGGCGGAGGCAGCGGCCGAGACGGCGACGAAAGGCGTCGGCGACGTCGTCAGACGCCGCTCGCACCAATCGAACGCTCGACAGACCCCACCTCCACATAATAGCACCGATAAGTATAAAGAAGATCCTTCAAGAGCATTCTGTACATGATTTGTGGTTATCAGTTTCGGTGACTGACTGACTGACTTACTGACTTACTGTCTCTCACTCTATTCAGTATCATTTATTTGTCCTTCTTTCTTTCTTATTTTTTCCCCTCTCTCTCTCCTTATATATATATATGTATGTATGTATGTTTGTGTGTATATATATATATATAAATGTTCTTTTTTTCCTCTGTGCCTCCATACGTACATACATCCTACCCCTATAAAAAAAATTATTTCTCGCTTTTTATTAAAAACGTGCTGACCCCTGCTTGACTCTGATTACTTCTTTTCGACTTTCAGTTCATGTTAACATGGTCAACAGAAATTTTATCGACTTTGTTATTACAAAGTAAACCAATATTTACACGGGGCGTTTCATGCGTTTTGAATTGTGTCAGAGCCGAACAATGAGCGCTATAGTAAGTGAGATTGTCACTGCTTTTAATCCGAATGCTCGCGGTATCGCGCGTGTTTACGGCAGGCTTCATAATAGGCAATTTTCTTTCTTTACACTACTCTTCTTTGCTCACTTCATTGTTTCTACCATTGGTTTCGTTTGGAAGGCCCCGCCACTTAGTTTCCGACAAAGTCCTCTCAAGGAACGAAGTGAGAAGCACGGGATTAACAAAAGAAAAAGATGCGTGTTTTCTAGCGGTTACCCGTGTCGCTTTGCGACACGGGCTTTCTGGCGCTTTCAACTGGGCGAGAGCCGAACAATTTACCCTACTGCACTTGCGACGGGCAGCGCTTTCAAACGGAATACTGGAAATCTCGCTTACTTTTCTGGAAAGTTTGATAGGAGACAAATATTATTCTTTTCACGCGAATTGTTTGCTCTATTTCTAATCTCTCTCTTCCGTGTCCTTGGCATGGGACGCCCGCTTCGTCTCCCACAAAGTACTTCCGAGGAATCAAGTGCAAAACACGCGACTTTAAAATGTGCGTGTTTTCTAGCGGTTACCCGTGTCGCGAGGCGACACGGGCTTTCTGGCGCTTTCAACTGGGCGAGAGCCGAACACTGTACACTACTGCACTTGCGACGGGCAGCGCTTTCAAACGGAATACTGGAAATCTCGCTTACTTTTGTGGCAAGTTTGATACGAGACAAATATTATTCTTTTCACGCGAATTGTTCGCTCTATTTCTAATCTCTCTCTTCCGTGTCCTTGGCATGGAACGCCCGCTTCGTCTCCCACAAAGTACTTCCGAGGAATCAAGTGCAAAACACGCGACTTTAAAATGTGCGTGTTTTCTAGCGGTTACCCGTGTCGCGAGGCGACACGGGCTTTCTGGCGCTTTCAACTGGGCGAGAGCCGAACACTGTACACTACTGCACTTGCGACGGGCAGCGCTTTCAAACGGAATACTGGAAATCTCGCTTACTTTTGTGGCAAGTTTGATAGGAGACAAATATTATTCTTTTCACGCGAATTGTTCGCTCTATTTCTAATCTCTCTCTTCCGTGTCCTTGGCATGGAACGCCCGCTTCGTCTCCCACAAAGTACTTCCGAGGAATCAAGTGCAAAACACGCGACTTTAAAATGTGCGTGTTTTCTAGCGGTTACCCGTGTCGCGAGGCGACACGGGCTTTCTGGCGCTTTCAACTGGGCGAGAGCCGAACACTGTACACTACTGCACTTGCGACGGGCAGCGCTTTCAAACGGAATACTGGAAATCTCGCTTACTTTTGTGGCAAGTTCGATAGGAGACAAAAATTATTCTTTTCACGCGAATTGTTCGCTCTATTTCTAATCTCTCTCTTCCGTGTCCTTGGCATGGAACGCCCGCTTCGTCTCCCACAAAGTACTTCCGAGGAATCAAGTGCAAATCACGCGACTTTAAAATGTGCGTGTTTTCTAGCGGTTACCCGTGTCGCGAGGCGACACGGGCTTTCTGGCGCTTTCAACTGGGCGAGAGCCGAACACTGTACACTACTGCACTTGCCATGGACAACGCTTTCAAACGGAATACTGGAGATGTCGCGTGCTTTACTGCCAAGCTCAATAAGAGACGAATTTCTTTCTTTTCACGGGAATTATTTCCTCTATTTCTAATCTCGCGCTTTCGTTTCATTGGGAAGGAACGCGCGCTTAGTTAGCCGCAAAGCAGTCTGAATTAATCACGTCCAAAGTACAGAATTTTACAATATATAGTGTTTTTACCGGTTGACCGCGTCAGAAAGCGTACCTTTCCGACGAGGTCTGTGTCGCTTTGACGTGAGCGGGAGCAACGCGATTTGGGCTAGAGCACGCGAGATTGGCAGCGCTTCCAATTCCAGTACTGTAGATATTGCGTGCATTTTTTACACGCTTGAGGATGTGGGATTTTCTTTCTTGTGACGTGACCCGTTTGTCAAATTGTGTCTCGCTTTTTGGTATCGTTTAAGAAGCCCGTCCGCTTACAATCCTAAAAAAGAAAAAAAAAAAAATTAGTAAAGAAAGACGCCCATACTTTTTTGTTGCTCTTTCTTTTATTATCTGTGCAGGATTTTAATTTGTGTAAGTTTTGTTTACCGTCCCGACTACGTAGGCGTTCGTACATGCCCGTCCTCGCGCCTCGAATTGTGTGCGAGCGAAATCAATCTCCCCAAGCTAGCTTCAGAAATTGCTCGAAAATCGAACGTGAGGAAAGCCAGAGATACGTGGTTTTCACAGGTCGTGCAAGATTAATCCATAAAGTGCGATATTGGTATATATATATATACATACATACATACACATACATGATTTCTGCGACAAATAGGAAGACAAAAAGACCATGTTCAAGCATAATATAGGAACATTGACACTTTGCACACACAAGGGAGGTCAAATGGCAGGTTTTTCTTCCTTGTGCAATGAACTTTATTTCAATGTCAGAAGGGAAGTTCCACTCTAGAATTGTGCGCTCAATAAAGGAGGAAAGGAAATGCACTTGAAAACCTTCACAGTTCAAGTAAGAAAACATTTCGAAACGACAGTTTGTTTTCTTGCAGGGAGGAGAAGAGGGGAGAGAGGGAGGGAGGGAGGGAGGGAGGGAGGGAGGGAGGGAAGGAAGGAAGGAAGGGGGGGGTGCCATGCACGGTGAAGACCAGAGTGTCGAACCGAAAACCGAAGCGAACGAAAAACCGGAACCGAGGAGTTAGTTTCAGCCGAACCGAAACTGACCCGCCAACTTGGAACTGTACGGAAGAAAATATAACTGTCTATTAGTCTGACGATGAATAGAAGTACAAGGGTGTACGGCAGGGATAGCTGAAAAAAAAAAAGGCTCTATGGACTTGGAGCGGCAGCCCAAAGTCGATGACGACGAAAAGAAATCACACAGTTTCGGAAAACAGGCGGTAAGAAAGCGACAAATTAAGTAGCCGTCATGTCGAGTTGATTGCTTAGCTCTATTTAAGATGAAGGAAAAAAAAGTAGCACAATTGATGCTTACTTGCTAAATTGAATCAACCATTATCTTGTAAAGAAAAAAAACCTCAAATGCCAATCACCTGTATTTTAGGCGACCCAACAGACTGATAACTTTTAAATTCAGGCTAAAATATAACACAAAAAAAAACAAGGAAAGACAGATATGTATGTAGCTTGTCATTTACTGCTCCATCAAATTTAAATAAAGCAATTTATTTCTCGGCACCTGAAAATAAGCGAACCCTACAAATGAATGGAAAGATACCCGTTTGCACTCTTGAAATAGTGCCTATTACGAAAAGAAGCACCAGGTAAATATAATATCACTTTAGCTTCTTCTTTTTCTTTTTAATACGGTACGCTGTTGGTTCATCTTAGTAAAATATATAAAATAGCGCAAAAAAGACGAGGACAAGGAGTATACAGGACAGGCACTCACTTTCAACTAGTGTTATCCAGGAAAAGTAAACATACATATATAGCTTTTATTCACGATAAGTGCCGAGGGCAGCCGAGAAGGCGGCAATAGCCCCGGATGGTTTGATCGTGCTGGGAGACACCAGCATCCCAGCTCAAATATCTTCTACCCTTAAGAATATGTGCTG
>NW_024610108.1:2777500-2782500 GCF_016920785.2 Ixodes scapularis | reverse complement strand
GTTACCTCCCATACACCACATTTCCCGATCGCCGGCAAGGACGAGGGATTCGGTGCTGGGCTAGGTCCCGTTTCGCTCGCCGCTACTAAGGGAATCCCTGTTGGTTTCTTTTCCTCCGCTTAGTGATATGCTTAAATTCAGCGGGTTGTCTCGCCTGATGTGAGGTCGACAATCTTTTTTTTTATTTTGTGCGCTTTCCAACAAAAACTTCGCCTCCTTACCACATGTCAAAAACACAAAAGGATGGCGAACTAACAGTTGTTGTACACACGCTTTGCATCGCTTTCGATTCGACAAAAAAGAAAGCGCGCAATCCAACGGCATTCCCCTACTGGATGGCTCCAGTATTCATCGGGGACGCGAAGGTCTTAGACTGACGGAAGGCTACGACGCAAAAAACTTTCCTCCCAGAAGCGTTTTTCTTTTTTTTGTGCAAATCAACGCCACGAGATTTACATTTGCCGACGCCGCGTTTCAACGCGCCAACGCCAACTCCGTCCCACGGTTTTTCCACTCGAACAACATCCACGCCAAAGAAAACAGAATCGATCAAAAAGAAACCGTTTCAAATCTCCGTTTCTAACGCACCGACGTCACAGCGCCGTTCAACGTGCGAAAGATTTTTTTGGTACGGGATTTTCCACAAACGGTATCCATCGAGTTTCGTTTTCCCATGCAGTGTTCGATAAAAACTCGTAGGAGGAGGAGGACTGGTTAAGCGCACGCGTGCAATCGCACCACTCGTGCATTTGCTCAAAGAAAACGCAACGCAAGAAAGCATAAAACTGCGTGCTGCCCACGATCCGACACAGTCAAAACGAGGTAGAAAACAAATTCTCCTCTCTTGATATATGATCCGACCCTCACACAGACGAAGCCACGGGAAGGCCCGAGGCCGCAATGTGCGTTCAAAGAGTAAGTGCTCAGTGTGTCCTGCAATTCACACCAAGTCTCGCAGCTGACTGCGTTCTTCATCGACCCGAGAACCGAGTGATCCACCGCTTAGAGTCGTGTTTTTGGATTTTTCAATCAGTACGACAAAACACAAGTTGTTGTTTTTTTTTCGCGCCCGGCACATCCCATGCCATCTCGAAAGCACAAAAAAAAGCTTCTTCTCAAACGCCTCTTCGTTAATCAAAACAAAAGGGCGATCCTCGAGAAGAGACGAAAAAGGGGGCGATGCGCCTTTTGTAACCCGCGGATTGTCCCGGTGCACTTGAAATCTCCTCTCAATCGAGGCAGCAGAGGGCTCCCGCTGGGCGCATCATCGAAAGGAACGGAGGCCACCCAAAGAAAAAGGCACATCCGAACCACAGTTGTTGTTTTTTTTTGTGCCGTCCCGACGGCATCCAAGCTTGGTCGGGATCGGCGCCAGATAAATTCGCACATCGAGTCCATTCCCCGTACAAGAGGAAGAAGACAAAACGATGCCAAATAACATCCGGTAATGATCCTTCCGCAGGTTCACCTACGGAAACCTTGTTACGACTTTTACTTCCTCTAAATGATCAAGTTTGGTCATCTTTCCAACACACCGGCGCAACCGAAAGGCCGCTCCGGGTATCGGTCCGAAGACCTCACTAAATCATTCAATCGGTAGTAGCGACGGGCGGTGTGTACAAAGGGCAGGGACGTAATCAACGCGAGCTTATGACTCGCGCTTACTGGGAATTCCTCGTTCAAGGGGAACAATTGCAAGCCCCTATCCCAATCACGAAGGAGGTTCCACGGGTTACCCAGTCTTTACAGACAGGGATAAAAACACGCTGCTTCCTTCAGTGTAGCGCGCGTGCGGCCCCGGACATCTAAGGGCATCACAGACCTGTTATTGCTCTGTTTCGTGTGGCTAGGAGCCGCTTGTCCCTCTAAGAAGGGTGCAAGGTGCAGAGAACCACGCACCTATTTAATAGGCTAGAGTCTCGTTCGTTATCGGAATTAACCAGACAAATCGCTCCACCAACTAAGAACGGCCATGCACCACCATCCACCGAATCAAGAAAGAGCTCTCAATCTCTCAATCCTCCCAGTGTCCGGGCCGGGTAAGTTTTCCCGTGTTGAGTCAAATTAAGCCGCAGGCTCCACTCCTGGTGGTGCCCTTCCGTCAATTCCTTTAAGTTTCAGCTTTGCAACCATACTTCCCCCGGAACCCAAATACTTTGGTTTCCCGGAAGCTGCCCGCCGAGTCATTTGAGTAACTCAGGCGGATCGCTGGTTGGCATCGTTTATGGTTAGAACTAGGGCGGTATCTGATCGCCTTCGAACCTCTAACTTTCGTTCTTGATCAATGAAAACATTCTTGGCAAATGCTTTCGCAGTAGTTCGTCTTGCGACGGTCCAAGAATTTCACCTCTAGCGCCGCAATACGAATGCCCCCGTCTGTCCCTCTTAATCATTATCCTGTATTCCAAAAACCAACAGAACAGAAACAGGATCTTGTTCTATTATTCCATGCACTGTTATTCAGGCGAATCGCCTGCGTTGAGCACTCTAATTTTTTCAAAGTAAACGCGCCGGCCAAAGCAAGGCACCTGATGAAGGGAACCAAGCCACGACAGGCATGATGTTCAGCACGGGCCGTAACGTGGTGTCCACGCACTTCCCGCCTGTAACTGAGATCCAACTACGAGCTTTTTAACCGCAGCAACTTTAGTATACGCTATTGGAGCTGGAATTACCGCGGCTGCTGGCACCAGACTTGCCCTCCAATGGATCCTCGTTAAAGGATTTAGAGTGTACTCATTTCAATTACGGGGCCTCAAAAGAGTCCCGTATTGTTATTTTTCGTCACTACCTCCCCGTGCCGGGAGTGGGTAATTTGCGCGCCTGCTGCCTTCCTTGGATGTGGTAGCCGTTTCTCAGGCTCCCACTCCGGAATCGAACCCTGATTCTCCGTTACCCGTAACAACCATGGTAGGCGCATAACCTACCATCGACAGTTGATAAGGCAGACACTTGAAAGAAACGTCGCCGGCTCGTGGCCGTGCGATCAGCACAAAGTTATCCAGAGTCACCACACAAAACGGACCGAAGCCCGATTGATCTTGGTCTAATAAAAGCACCCGTCGCCCCGAGGGGCTTCGGGCTCACTGCATGTATTAGCTCTAGAATTGCCACAGTTATCCAAGTAGGAAGAAACGATCTAAGGAACCATAACTGATTTAATGAGCCATTCGCGGTTTCGCCTTGTTTCGGCATGTACTTAGACATGCATGGCTTAATCTTTGAGACAAGCATATGACTACTGGCAGGATCAACCAGGTAATCTTTTCGTGGTGGGTCGCCCAAAACCCTACCAACGCGCGGACGCGGGGCCACCGTCAGGCGCCCCTTACGAACCGCAAACACACACAACGCTTAGGAATTACTTCCAAATCCAAGAAGAAATGAAGCACGTTCGAGCGCGCAGCCGGAATATCCCCGACCGAGGTCGGTACCGACGCGGCAAGAAGCGCATAAATTTCTTTCTCGTCGTAGCAACAGAAAGTCGTACGCCAAAAAAATCATTGACGACGCCTTCGCAGCGTTGCCGAGCTTTCAGGTCCCGTGAGGACGCGAGGACGCACCCCGGCCTTCGGTCAGAACGCGCTCGTCATTTCACACCGTTCGGTTAGCGCGGACGCTCCGAAACACCCTCCTCTCGCATTCGTTTTCAAGACACAGGTGCACCCGAGAACCGACCCCAACGGCAGACGCCAGAGATCGCAGGTACCTTGCTGTAACGACCATGCGGCGGAGGCAGCGGCCGAGACGGCGACGAAAGGCGTCGGCGACGTCGTCAGACGCCGCTCGCACCAATCGAACGCTCGACAGACCCCACCTCCACATAATAGCACCGATAAGTATAAAGAAGATCCTTCACGAGCATTCTGTACATAGTTTGTGGTTATCAGTTTCGGTGACTGACTGACTGACTTACTGACTTACTGTCTCTCACTCTATTCAGTATCATTTATTTGTCCTTCTTTCTTTCTTATTTTTTTTCCCCTCTCTCTCTCCTTATATATATATATATATGTATGTATGTTTGTGCGTATATATATATATATAAATGTTCTTTTTTTCCTCTGTGCCTCCATACGTACATACATCCTACCCCTATAAAAAAAAATTATTTCTCGCTTTTTATTAAAAACGTGCTGACCCCTGCTTGACTCTGATTACTTCTTTTCGACTTTCAGTTCATGTTAACATGGTCAACAGAAAGTTTATCGACTTTGTTATTACAAAGTAAACCAATATTTACACGGGGCGTTTCATGCGTTTTGAATTGTGTCAGAGCCGAACAATGAGCGCTATAGTAAGTGAGATTGTCACTGCTTTTAATCCGAATGCTCGCGGTATCGCGCGTGTTTACGGCAGGCTTCATAATAGGCAATTTTCTTTCTTTACACTACTCTTCTTTGCT
Organism: Ixodes scapularis; assembly: GCF_016920785.2. Taxonomy (NCBI): domain Eukaryota; kingdom Metazoa; phylum Arthropoda; class Arachnida; order Ixodida; family Ixodidae; genus Ixodes; species Ixodes scapularis. Next base: position 2,778,095 of record NW_024610108.1, on the reverse strand, counting down.
CACTTCATTGTTTCTACCATTGGTTTCGTTTGGAAGGCCCCGCCACTTAGTTTCCGACAAAGTCCTCTCAAGGAACGAAGTGAGAAGCACGGGATTAACAAAAGAAAAAGATGCGTGTTTTCTAGCGGTTACCCGTGTCGCTTTGCGACACGGGCTTTCTGGCGCTTTCAACTGGGCGAGAGCCGAACAATTTACCCTACTGCACTTGCGACGGGCAGCGCTTTCAAACGGAATACTGGAAATCTCGCTTACTTTTCTGGCAAGTTTGATAGGAGACAAATATTATTCTTTTCACGCGAATTGTTCGCTCTATTTCTAATCTCTCTCTTCCGTGTCCTTGGCATGGAACGCCCGCTTCGTCTCCCACAAAGTACTTCCGAGGAATCAAGTGCAAAACACGCGACTTTAAAATGTGCGTGTTTTCTAGCGGTTACCCGTGTCGCGAGGCGACACGGGCTTTCTGGCGCTTTCAACTGGGCGAGAGCCGAACACTGTACACAACTGCACTTGCGACGGGCAGCGCTTTCAAACGGAATACTGGAAATCTCACTTACTTTTGTGGCAAGTTTGATAGGAGACAAATATTATTCTTTTC
>NW_024610108.1:2772500-2775000 GCF_016920785.2 Ixodes scapularis | reverse complement strand
AAGAGGGGAGAGAGGGAGGGAGGGAGGAAGGGAGGGAGGGAGGGAGGGTAGGAAGGAAGGAAGGGGGGGGGGGTGCCATGCACGGTGAAGACCAGAGTGTCGAACCGAAAACCGAAGCGAACGAAAAACCGGAACCGAGGAGTTAGTTTCAGCCGAACCGAAACTGACCCGCCAACTTGGAACTGTACGGAAGAAAATATAACTGTCTATTAGTCTGACGATGAATAGAAGTACAAGGGTGTACGGCAGGGATAGCTGAAAAAAAAAAGGCTCTATGGACTTGGAGCGGCAGCCCAAAGTCGATGACGACGAAAAGAAAGCACACAGTTTCGGAAAACAGGCGGTAAGAAAGCGACAAATTAAGTAGCCGTCATGTCGAGTTGATTGCTTAGCTCTATTTAAGATGAAGGAAAAGAGAAGTAGCACACTTGATGCTTACTTGCTAAATTGAATCAACCATTATCTTGTAAAGAAAAAAAACCTCAAATGCCAATCACCTGTATTTTGGGCGACCCAACAGACTGATAACTTTTAAATTCAGGCTAAAATATAACACAAAAAAAACAAGGAAAGACAGATATGTATATAGCTTGTCATTTACTGCTCCATCAAATTTAAATAAAGCAATTTATTTCTCGGCACCTGAAATTAAGCGAACCCTACAAATGAATGGAAAGATACCCGTTTGCACTCTTGAAATAGTGCCTATTACAAAAAGAAGCACCAGGTAAATATAATATCACTTTAGCTTCTTCTTTTTCTTTTTAATACGGTACGCTGTTGGTTCATCTTAGTAAAATATATGAAATAGCGCAAAAAAGACGAGGACAAGGAGTATACAGGACAGGCACTCACTTTCAACTAGTTTTATCCAGGAAAAGTAAACATACATATATAGCTTTTATTCACGATAAGTGCCGAGGGCAGCCGAGAAGGCGGCAATAGCCCCGGATGGTTTGATCGTGCTGGGAGACACCAGCATCCCAGCTCAAATATCTTCTACGCTTAAGAATATGTGCTGCTTTGCCTGTCGTGTGTATATACATGTTCACTTTTCCTGAATGAAACTAGTTCAACATCAGCGCCTGTCCTGTATACCTCTTGTTCTTCTATTTGTTGTGCTATTTTAATGTCCTACATTACTTTTGTGCTCCCGCAAATCGAAGCAAACCAATAAAAAATTCGGTTCGACACTCTGGTGGAAACTAAAAGCTTAGAAAGAAAGAGGAAAAAAAGAAAAAGGAAAACATTTCTACAATAATGATAAGCAGGAGGAGGAGGAGGAAGAGAACAAGAAGGCTAATAATGTGGAAAAAAAAGACACGACCCAAATAAATCAATACAAAGGATGGTATAAGTCATGCATACTTACCACATGTAAAATTAATTTTAAAAAAAAATTAGAAAAAAAATGTGTATTTATATATATATATAATTTTTTTTTCTTTTATCCAGAGGCTTTGGCGCACGCACAGCACTGCACTGCACTGCACTGCACTGCACAACACAACACAACGAGAGACTTTCCACAAACACACCACTGCGTACGAGGACACGACCACGTAGAGCTGCACGAAAACAAGCGCCGTAACTTAATAAAAAAAATAAAAAAATCCTTTCACTGGACGGACGGCACAAGAACGGAAACTGCTCAAAGAGCACACACACACACGACACATAATAATGAATTAATAAGGGGCACAAGTAGAACCTAGTTGGGCGATACGTAGGACACGGCACCCACACCAGAGGCCTTGCACAAGCACAGCACTGAGCACTGAGCACTGAGCAGCAGGTCACAGGACAGATATGACGTCAACGCTGAGTAGGCCGAAGGCAGGGAATTACGGACGCACGCGAGGTCACCCACAGGCACTTTCACCGGAACCACGCCACAACACCACGCTGCAGAGCGCGCACTGCAAAGCGAAACCATGCGCTCACCTTCGGAAAGCACGGAGGGCGGGCGGCACAGAGAAGCAAAAAGACGTCAAAAGCACATCGCGATGAAGCGGCGGCGAATGAACACTACTCACTGGTGGAAATGGATATCTCCTCAAGCGAAAACATGCAATGACCACGCATGGTTTAAGATGCACGTGGGAGACGCGCACACTTTCAGAAACCAGGTACGCCAACGCACGCGGGCAATAAGACGGACAAAACGCGTCGAAAATACATCGCGTGCAAGCAGCGCCGACTGCATACTACTCACGGTTGCAAAGGTTTCTTACAAGTTTGCACTCCAGTATCTTAACGCGTTGGAAAGCGTCCGAGCTCACCAAGAACTATCACTCCGCAGGAACAACGCAAAACAAAAGCAAAAAAAAAATAATAATAAAAAAAAAAAAATGTAGGAGACCGCTAGATAGATGAAAACGCCGTCATACTTTGTAAACAGAATTTGGAAAATAAGTAGCGCCGCCAGGTGGTCGGCGCCCAAATAGATGCGGAGGCGCGCCTAAATTGTTTAAATATTTGCTGTTTATATGACGAGACG
>NW_024610108.1:2755000-2767500 GCF_016920785.2 Ixodes scapularis | reverse complement strand
ACACAGGTGTCGAGGCGACGCAGTAACTTCGCTGTTACATGTGAAAACGTCCCTCTGTGGTAAAACCTCGGTAGCAGGTAGTGCTTTAACAACACGAGACGCTGCTGAGGTTTGAGCGGCGCAGTAGAAAGTCGCTCAAGGAGTGGAATCAGCTCCCCCGTCAACGGCACCTTCCGTCCCCTTGTGTTGAAGAGTACACCCAGGTACTTCCATGATGCGACGCAATCAAGTGTTGGGATGTCTGATCCTGCTATCTGAAATGGTTGTTGCTCGACCTTGGTCTTTTTCTGCCTTTTTGAAGGCACCAGAGACAGCGTAGAAGATTTCTCTGGGTTGAAGCTGAGGCCTCTTGCTTTGAAGTAGGCCTCTGACTGATTCAGCAGCTCCTGCAGACCTCCCCTTGTCGATGCAACTAGTGTCAGATCATCCGCAAAAGCCATCGCATTAATCATGGTTTCTCCCAGCCTGAATCCAATAATGGCCGGTAGCTCCCGAAGGAGTCCATCAACAACAAGGTTGAAGAGAAGCGGCGCCAACGGGTCTCCCTGTTTGACTCCTCTGGCCGCTCTGATCTCTTCGCTGAGATCGCCCGACTGTACCAGTGTTTTACTCTGCTGGTACAGTACCTCCAGGTAGTGGAGGAATTTCTTCGGCAGACCCGCCGAGGACGCGGCAGCTAGTACCGCGTCCACCGAAACTGAATCGAAAGCTTTGCGCAAGTCCATCTGCGCCATGTGAAGTGTACTGAGTGTACGCCGACTCTCCGAGAGCAGGGCCTGCAGAATTGCGACATTCTCGCCGCACCCATCTGCGGGGACAAAGGCCCGCTGCCTCACATCAAGATCGACGCAACCCTGCAACCTCTTGGCAAGGATCTTGTGCAGCAATCTCAACAGATTCGGGGCAACTGCTATTGGTCGGAAGTCCTCAGGCTTAGTCGCCTCGGGTACCTTCGGTATGAAAGTAGTCCGAGAGACGGCCAGGATCCGCGGAACCTCTCCAATAACCAGGATTAGGTTCGTTAGCAGTGCCAGGTGAGAGAACGGAACGCTCCTCAGTTCTCTCGCAGTCATCCCATCCGGACCAGTAGCCGTAGAACACGGCGGGAGATGTTTTCGTATGTCTTCCCTGGTGACCGGTTTCCATAGGTCGTCATGTATTTCCGTGGGCGGATTGACGTCCAACGGGGGCACAGGAGGCGTCTCAGTCATCGTGCGTTTCCAAAAATCAATGAAGTTTTGATGGTCGGTGACTTTATTCACTTGCGTACCATCGAGGATTTCCTGCGCACAACGGTGCCGGCTTTTCTGGTATAGAGCTTGAACTCTTGCATACTCAGACCGCCTCTGCTTCCGTTTTCCTCGTTTGGGTCTTTGTGTGGCCCTGTTTTTCCTTGTTATAGGCGCCTCCTTCCCTTCGCGCACGAAGTACACCCTAAGGTATTCTTCGAGATCCTCTTTAACTTCTTCACCTGCACATGCTCTCATGGCAATTGACTTGAGTACCTCACCCCCGTAGACATCAAGCGCTAGATCCGCCGCCAATTCCATTATAACAACCTGGAAATCCTGGTCCGGAACGGTACCGTGATGCTCTATCCCAGAGCTGTGTTGGGCCGAAGCCCCCGTCAATTCCTCAGTTTCCTGCTCTATCCCAGAGCACGGGTTGGCCGAAGCCTGCTCTATAACCCCAGAGCTCCGGGGACTCCCTCTTTTGGAGAGAGTCGGTCCTTGTTGAGGCGCATCAAGATCAGCACCATCGTCCTCCCGATCAGCCACAGCGGCCAAGGGACCTCCTGCAATGGTCACGTTTGATTCTTGATCAGTCCTAGGAGAACTCAGGCCCCTCTTCCTTCTGGGCCTCAAAATCTTTCCTGATGAACTGTTGGAACACAGTCGGGCGGACCTCCCTTCTGGGCCATCTGGTTCTTGGGCCTTAGGGTCCTACCCGTTGCGACTCCTTGGTCGCAGTCAGGTTGATCTTCCACTAGGCCTTCAGGGCATTGACTCTCCTCCTCCTGTATGGCTTGCAGGGAACATCGTCCTGCCTTCCTTCTCGACCTCAGGGTCATTCCTGTTACGACTAATGCATGATCGCAGTCAGGTTGCCCTTCCTCCTGGCCTTGAGGGCATAGCCATTCATCCTGTTCAGGATGGTCATCAGAGGAGGGTTGCCGAACCTCCGTTACCACGGTGGATGCTCTTAATTCCAACCGCTTGCTGGCCTCCTCAACCATCTGCCTGTGCTCAGGATTTCGACGGCGTGACTTGATAGCGTCGAGGGTTCTTTCTGGGAAGGCGGCCTGTAGATTCTCATTCAGGCCCTTTACCTTCTCGCCTCGACTCTTGCGTGCCACCCACTCGAGCTCTAGGCTCGCCTCCTGGCAGCTAGCCTCAACTTCTCCTCATCGTACCACCTAGCCTTTTTCCTGCTAGTGACGATTGAGTTGTTGTATGCTTCAGGGTGCGCGTGCCGGACATGTTGGCCGCGCCCCTGCTTCGTCTTGAAGGTTTTGAAACAACCTTCTACTTCGCACTGGAAGTTTACGGGGATTGTTGGAATCCCGGAGCCGGAAGCCAATGGCTCGACCGTGCTCGGAGGACTTGCTCCGCGGCATTGTCCAGTCAGACCCCCCGCCACAGCGGTAGCAGGGTTGACACAGCTAGTGTTTTCGCTTTCACCAACTGGCGATCCATTACGATCGATTCGGTTCATGACTTAGCCGGTTCCAGGCCGACACGTTTCCAGCGGGCGCCGCGAGGAGGCGCACGAACCGTGAGGGATCGGCGTGTTTCCCGTGATTCTGGAAAATTTTCCTGCCTGGATTTTAGAATCACGCACCGATCCCCCAGCAACTATGAGTCCGAGCAAAACTCAGCCAATCACACAAGATACTCCCATCCCGAGAGTCATAGTTACTCCCGCCGTTTACCCGCGCTTTGATGAATCTCACGTTGACATTCAGAGCACTGGGCAGAAATCACATTGCGTCAACACCGACCAGCGGCCATCGCAATGCTTTGTTTTAATTAGACAGTCGGATTCCCCCGGTCCGTGCCAGTTCTGAGTTGACTGTTTTTTGCCGGCCGAAGCATAGCACTTTGGGCACGAAGCCCTCAGACGCCGCGCAGCTGAGGCTTTCCACAGGAAGGTCCCGACGCTGGTCCGGGCTTGGCCGCGCCGCGTGAACGGCGAGCCCCGCCCAGTCCGGTGCAGTGCCGTTCCTGCTTAAGGTCCCCAGCCCGACCGGCTCAGTCCTCAGAGCCAATCCTTATCCCAAGGTTACGGATCCGTTTTGCCGACTTCCCTTACCTACATTGGTCCATCGACTAGAGGCTGTTCACCTTGGAGACCTGCTGCGGATGTGGGTACGGTCCGGCACGAAAATCACACTCCCTCACTCGGATTTTCATGGGCCGACGCGAGCGCACCGGACAGCGCAAGAACCGCACTGCTCTACGGAGCCACCATCCCTATCTCGGGGCGAACCCATTCCAGGGACTCGATCTCCTTACAGAGAAAAGAAAACTCTTCCCGGGGCTCGCATCGGCGTCTCCGAGCTGGTTTGCGTTACCGCACTGGGCCCCGAAGGACCAATCTCCGTGTCCGGGTTCGGGATTATTAACCCGATTCCCTTTCGGTCACTGCGGGGCTCTCTCCACTGCAAAAAAGTGCTCCCGCTTCGGAAAGAACTTCTCCTTTCCCTTAGGACCGACTGACCCATGTTCAACTGCTGTTCCCATGAAACCCTTCTCCACTTCAGTCCTCAAGGTTCTCACTTGAGTATTTGCTACTACCACCAAGATCTGCACCAGCGGCGGCTCCAGGCGGGCTTACGCCCGACACCTTCAACGCTCACCGCAGCGGCCCTCCTACTCGCTGCAGCTTAGCACCCCCTTGTTTGCGTGCATCTGCCGGCAGCGGCCGGGGATAGGCTCGACACTAGAGCGCCATCCATTTTCGGGGCTCGTTGCTTCGGCAGGTGAGTTGTTACACACTCCTTAGCGGGTTCCGACTTCCATGGCCACCGTCCTGCTGTCTTAAGCAACCAACACCCTTCATGGGATCTCATGAGCGTCCCGCATCGGGCGCCTTACCCCGGCGTTTGGTTCATCCCACAGCGCCAGTTCTGCTTACCAAAAGGGGCCCACTTGGCACTCTCATCGCTTCCGGAGGCCTCAGACCAGAAGGCCTCCGACACACCCATTGAAAGTTTGAGAATAGGTTGAGGTCGTTTCGACCCCAATGCCTCTAATCATTCGCTTTACCAGGTGTGACTGGTCTCGGCAACAAGCGCCAGCTATCCTGAGGGAAACTTCGGAGGGAACCAGCTACTAGATGGTTCGATTAGTCTTTCGCCCCTATACCTGGGTCGGACGATCGATTTGCACGTCAGAAGGGCTTCGGACCTCCACCAGAGTTTCCTCTGGCCTCGTCCTGCCCGGGCATAGTTCACCATCTTTCGGGTGCCAACGTGTGCGCTCTAGCGCCGCCCCCACGACGTGAGCGTGTGGGGCGGGCCGTTGCTGCTCCCTTCATCGGACCCCTGGGCGGCCCGGGATCGCAACTCGGCACGGCACGAGGCCGCGCCTTCACGTTTCATTGCGCCTCTGGGTTTTGAGGGACCCATTGACTCGCGCACATGTTAGACTCCTTGGTCCGTGTTTCAAGACGGGTCGGGTGGGTTACGGACCTACTCGCCGCCAACCATGACGACCCTCCGCGGAAAGAACCCGCCTCGCCGGTTCCGAGCCCCAAACACCGAACGTCAGGCGAATACCTGGCGTAAGGCAGGCGACCCGTTGACCCAGCCGGGTTTCCCGCTCCGCATTCCGGAGGGCATCGTTTCGGGCCTCCCCGAAGGGAGTAGCCCATGAGGCCTGGGCAGGGTGACGTACTCAATTACCGGCCAGGTATAACTCCCACGACAGCCAAACAAGGGCCGTCGCCGGTCACCTCCAGCGGCCGGACTCAAAGTCGTTCTTGAAAGGGTTACCCGTGCCCGTCGCGGCGTCCTACCGACGGTGGAAAATGCGTTCCGGAGTGCGCGGCACCGCGCGGGCAGCCGGAACGGGCCCCCACAAGGAGAGCCCGTAAACCAAGACGCTGACACCGCTCCACGTCACAGCGAAACTGAATCCCACCGCCCTCGAGCTTCGAGGGCCCACCCGTTTTACTCTAAGCGGTTTCACGTACTCTTGAACTCTCTCTTCAAAGTTCTTTTCAACTTTCCCTCACGGTACTTGTGAACTATCGGTCTCTCGGACGTATTTAGCCTTAGATGGAGTTTACCACCCAATTAGGGCTGCACTCTCAAGCAACCCGACTCACGGGAGGTTCCATCCCGAGAGAGCAGTGGCGGAGACGGGCCTGGCACCCACTCTGGGTCAAGCCCCTGTCAGGGGGACTTGCACCACCGCAAAACTCTCGGGAACGTTACCTCCCATACACCACATTTCCCGATCGCCGACAAGGACGAGGGATTCGGTGCTGGGCTAGGTCCCGTTTCGCTCGCCAATACTAAGGGAATCCCTGTTGGTTTCTTTTCCTCCGCTTAGTGATATGCTTAAATTCAGCGGGTTGTCTCCCCTGATGTGAGGTCGACAATCTTTTTTTTATTTTGTGCGCTTTCCAACAAAAACTTCGCCTCCTTACCACATGTCAAAAACACAAAAGGATGGCGAACTAACAGTTGTTGTACACACGCTTTGCATCGCTTTCGATTCGACAAAAAAGAAAGCGCGCAATCCAACGGCATTCCCCTACTGGATGGCTCCAGTATTCATCGGGGACGCGAAGGTCTTAGACTGACGGAAGGCTACGACGCAAAAAACTTTCCTCCCAGAAGCGTTTTTCTTTTTTTTGTGCAAATCAACGCCACGAGATTTACATTTGCCGACGCCGCGTTTCAACGCGCCAACGCCAACTCCGTCCCACGGTTTTTCCACTCGAACAACATCCACGCCAAAGAAAACAGAATCGATTGAAAAGAAACCGTTTCAAATCTCCGTTTCTAACGCACCGACGTCACAGTGCCTTTCAACGTGCGAAAGATTTTTTTGGTACGGGATTTTCCACAAACGGTATCCATCGAGTTTCGTTTTCCCATGCAGTGTTCGATAAAAAATCGTAGGAGGAGGAGGACTGGTTAAGCGCACGCGTGCAATCGCACCACTCGTGCATTTGCTCAAAGAAAACGCAACGCAAGAAAGCATAAAACTGCGTGCTGCCCACGATCCGACACAGTCAAAACGAGGTAGAAAACAAATTCTCCTCTCTTGATATATGATCCGACCCTCACACAGACGAAGCCACGGGAAGGCCCGAGGCCGCAATGTGCGTTCAAAGAGTAAGTGCTCAGTGTGTCCTGCAATTCACACCAAGTCTCGCAGCTGGCTGCGTTCTTCATCGACCCGAGAACCGAGTGATCCACCGCTTAGAGTCGTGTTTTTGGATTTTTCAATCAGTACGACAAAACACAAGTTGTTTTTTTTTCGCGCCCGGCACATCCCACGCCATCTCGAAAGCGCAAAAAAAAGCTTCTTCTCAAACGCCTCTTCGTTAATCAAAACAAAAGGGCGATCCTCGAGAAGAGACGAAAAAGGGGGCGATGCGCCTTTTGTAACCCGCGGATTGTCCCGGTGCACTTGAAATCTCCTCTCAATCGAGGCAGCAGAGGGCTCCCGCTGGGCGCATCATCGAAAGGAACGGAGGCCACCCAAAGAAAAAGGCACATCCGAACCACAGTTGTTTTGTTTTTTTTGTGCCGTCCCGACGGCATCCAAGCTTGGTCGGGATCGGCGCCAGATAAATTCGCACATCGAGTCCATTCCCCGTACAAGAGGAAGAAGACAAAACGATGCCAAATAACATCCGGTAATGATCCTTCCGCAGGTTCACCTACGGAAACCTTGTTACGACTTTTACTTCCTCTAAATGATCAAGTTTGGTCATCTTTCCAACACACCGGCGCAACCGAAAGGCCGCTCCGGGTATCGGTCCGAAGACCTCACTAAATCATTCAATCGGTAGTAGCGACGGGCGGTGTGTACAAAGGGCAGGGACGTAATCAACGCGAGCTTATGACTCGCGCTTACTGGGAATTCCTCGTTCAAGGGGAACAATTGCAAGCCCCTATCCCAATCACGAAGGAGGTTCCACGGGTTACCCAGTCTTTACAGACAGGGATAAAAACACGCTGCTTCCTTCAGTGTAGCGCGCGTGCGGCCCCGGACATCTAAGGGCATCACAGACCTGTTATTGCTCTGTTTCGTGCGGCTAGGAGCCGCTTGTCCCTCTAAGAAGGGTGCAAGGTGCAGAGAACCACGCACCTATTTAATAGGCTAGAGTCTCGTTCGTTATCGGAATTAACCAGACAAATCGCTCCACCAACTAAGAACGGCCATGCACCACCATCCACCGAATCAAGAAAGAGCTCTCAATCTGTCAATCCTCCCAGTGTCCGGGCCGGGTAAGTTTTCCCGTGTTGAGTCAAATTAAGCCGCAGGCTCCACTCCTGGTGGTGCCCTTCCGTCAATTCCTTTAAGTTTCAGCTTTGCAACCATACTTCCCCCGGAACCCAAATACTTTGGTTTCCCGGAAGCTGCCCGCCGAGTCATTTGAGTAACTCAGGCGGATCGCTGGTTGGCATCGTTTATGGTTAGAACTAGGGCGGTATCTGATCGCCTTCGAACCTCTAACTTTCGTTTTTGATCAATGAAAACATTCTTGGCAAATGCTTTCGCAGTAGTTCGTCTTGCGACGGTCCAAGAATTTCGCCTCTAGGGCCGCAATACGAATGCCCCCGTCTGTCCCTCTTAATCATTATCCTGTATTCCAAAAACCAACAGAACAGAAACAGGATCTTGTTCTATTATTCCATGCACTGTTATTCAGGCGAATCGCCTGCGTTGAGCACTCTAATTTTTTCAAAGTAAACGCGCCGGCCAAAGCAAGGCACCTGATGAAGGGAACCAAGCCACGACAGGCATGATGTTCAGCACGGGCCGTAACGTGGTGTCCACGCACTTCCCGCCTGTAACTGAGATCCAACTACGAGCTTTTTAACCGCAGCAACTTTAGTATACGCTATTGGAGCTGGAATTACCGCGGCTGCTGGCACCAGACTTGCCCTCCAATGGATCCTCGTTAAAGGATTTAGAGTGTACTCATTTCAATTACGGGGCCTCAAAAGAGTCCCGTATTGTTATTTTTCGTCACTACCTCCCCGTGCCGGGAGTGGGTAATTTGCGCGCCTGCTGCCTTCCTTGGATGTGGTAGCCGTTTCTCAGGCTCCCTCTCCGGAATCGAACCCTGATTCTCCGTTACCCGTAACAACCATGGTAGGCGCATAACCTACCATCGACAGTTGATAAGGCAGACACTTGAAAGAAACGTCGCCGGCTCGTGGCCGTGCGATCAGCACAAAGTTATCCAGAGTCACCACACAAAACGGACCGAAGCCCGATTGATCTTGGTCTAATAAAAGCACCCGTCGCCCCGAGGGGCTTCGGGCTCACTGCATGTATTAGCTCTAGAATTGCCACAGTTATCCAAGTAGGAAGAAACGATCTAAGGAACCATAACTGATTTAATGAGCCATTCGCGGTTTCGCCTTGTTTCGGCATGTACTTAGACATGCATGGCTTAATCTTTGAGACAAGCATATGACTACTGGCAGGATCAACCAGGTAATCTTTTCGTGGTGGGTCGCCCAAAACCCTACCAACGCGCGGACGCGGGGCCACCGTCAGGCGCCCCTTACCAACCGCAAACACACACAACGCGTAGGAATTACTTCCAAATCCAAGAAGAAATGAAGCACGTTCGAGCGCGCAGCCGGAATATCCCCGACCGAGGTCGGTACCGACGCGGCAAGAAGCGCATAAATTTCTTTCTCGTCGTAGCAACAGAAAGTCGTACGCCAAAAAAATCATTGACGACGCCTTCGCAGCGTTGCCGAGCTTTCAGGTCCCGTGAGGACGCGAGGACGCACCCCGGCCTTCGGTCAGAACGCACTCGTCATTTCACACCGTTCGGTTAGCGCGGACGCTCCGAAACACCCTCCTCTCGCATTCGTTTTCAAGACACAGGTGCACCCGAGAACCGACCCCAACGGCAGACGCCAGAGATCGCAGGTACCTTGCTGTAACGACCATGCGGCGGAGGCAGCGGCCGAGACGGCGACGAAAGGCGTCGGCGACGTCGTCAGACGCCGCTCGCACCAATCGAACGCTCGACAGACCCCACCTCCACATAATAGCACCGATAAGTATAAAGAAGATCCTTCAAGAGCATTCTGTACATAGTTTGTGGTTATCAGTTTCGGTGACTGACTGACTGACTGACTTACTGTCTCTCACTCATGTGGCTCCTCGTTATTCAGTATCATTTATTTGTCCTTCTTTCTTTCTTATTTTTTTCCCCTCTCTCTTTCCTTATATATATATATATATATGTATGTATGTATGTTTGTGTATATATATATATATATATAAATGTTCTTTTTTTCCTGTGTGCCTCTATATATACATACATACGTACATACATCCTACCCCTATAAAAAAAATTATTTCTCGCTTTTTATTAAAAACGTGCCTACCCCTGCTTGACTCTGATTACTTCTTTTCGACTTTCAGTTCATGTTAACATGGTCAACAGAAAGTTTATCGACTTTGTTATTACAAAGTAAACCAATATTTACACGGGGCGTTTCATGCGTTTTGAATTGTGTCAGAGCCGAACAATGAGCGCTATAGTAAGTGAGATTGTCACTGCTTTTAATCCGAATGCTCGCGGTATCGCGCGTGTTTACGGCAGGCTTCATAATAGGCAATTTTCTTTCTTTACACTACTCTTCTTTGCTCACTTCATTGTTTCTACCATTGGTTTCGTTTGGAAGGCCCCGCCACTTAGTTTCCGACAAAGTCCTCTCAAGGAACGAAGTGAGAAGCACGGGATTAACAAAAGAAAAAGATGCGTGTTTTCTAGCGGTTACCCATGTCGCTTTGCGACACGGGCTTTCTGGCGCTTTCAACTGGGCGAGAGCCGAACAATTTACCCTACTGCACTTGCGACGGGCAGCGCTTTCAAACGGAATACTGGAAATCTCGCTTACTTTTCTGGCAAGTTTGATAGGAGACAAATATTATTCTTTTCACGCGAATAGTTCGCTCTATTTCTAATCTCTCTCTTCCGTGTCCTTGGCATGGAACGCCCGCTTCGTCTCCCACAAAGTACTTCCGAGGAATCAAGTGCAAAACACGCGACATTAAAATGTGCGTGTTTTCTAGCGGTTACCCGTGTCGCGAGGCGACACGGGCTTTCTGGCGCTTTCAACTGGGCGAGAGCCGAACACTGTACACTACTGCACTTGCCATGGACAACGCTTTCAAACGGAATACTGGAGATGTCGCGTGCTTTACTGCCAAGCTCAATAAGAACGAATTTCTTTCTTTTCACGGGAATTATTTCCTCTATTTCTAATCTCGCTCTTTCGTTTCATTGGGAAGGAACGCGCGCTTAGTTAGCCGCAAAGCAGTCTGAATTAATCACGTCCAAAGTACAGAATTTTACAATATATAGTGTTTCTGGCGCGGTTGACCGCGTCAGAAAGCGTACCTTTCCGACGAGGTCTGTGTCGCTTTGACGTGAGCGGGAGCAACGCGATTTGGGCTAGTGCACGCGAGATTGGCAGCGCTTCCAATTCCAGTAATGTAGATATTGCGTGCATTTTTTACACGCTTGAGGATGTGGGATTTTCTTTCTTGTGACGTGACCCGTTTGTCAAATTGTGTCTCGCTTTTTGGTATCGTTTAAGAAGCCCGTCCGCTTACAATCCTAAAAAAGAAAAAAAAAAAGAAATTAGTAAAGAAAGACGCCCATACTTTTTTGTTGCTCTTTCTTTTATTATCTGCGCAGGATTTTAATTTGTGTAAGTTTTGTTTACCGTCCCGACTACGTAGGCGTTCGTACATGCCCGTCCTCGCGCCTCGAATTGTGTGCGAGCGAAATCAATCTCCCCAAGCTAGCTTCAGAAATTGCTCGAAAATCGAACGTGAGGAAAGCCAGAGATACGTGGTTTTCACAGGTCGTGCAAGATTAATCCATAAAGTGCGATATTGGTATATATATATATATATATATATATATATATATATATATATATATATATATATACATACATACACATACATGATTTCTGTGACAAATAGGAATACAAAAAGACCATGTTCAAGCATAATATAGGTACATTGACACTTTGCACACACAAGAGAGGTCAAACGGCAGGTTTTTCTTCCTTGTGCAGGAAACTTTATTGCAATGTCAGAAGGGAAGTTCCACTCTAGAATTGTGCGCTCAATAAAGGAGGAAAGACAATGCACTTGAAAACCTTCACAGTTCAAGTAAGAAAACATTTCGAAACGACAGTTTGTTTTCTTGCAGGGAGGAGAAGAGGGGAGAGAGGGAGGGAGGGAGGGAGGGAGGGAGGGAGGGAAGGAAGGAAGGAAGGGGGGGGGTGCCATGCACGGTGAAGACCAGGGTGTCGAACCGAAAACCGAAGCGAACGAAAAACCGGAACCGAGGAGTTAGTTTCAGCCGAACCGAAACTGACCCGCCAACTTGGAACTGTACGGAAGAAAATATAACTGTCTATTAGTCTGACGATGAACAGAAGTACAAGGGTGTACGGCAGGGATAGCTGAAAAAAAAAGGCTCTATGGACTTGGAGCGGCAGCCCAAAGTCGATGACGACGAAAAGAAAGCACACAGTTTCGGAAAACAGGCGGTAAGAAAGCGACAAATTAAGTAGCCGTCATGTCGAGTTGATTGCTTAGCTCTATTTAAGATGAAGGAAAAAAAAAGTAGCACAATTGATGCTTACTTGCTAAATTGAATCAACCATTATCTTGTAAAGAAAAAAAACCTCAAATGCCAATCACCTGTATTTTAGGCGACCCAACAGACTGATAACTTTTAAATTCAGGCTAAATTATAACACAAAAAAAAAACAAGGAAAGACAGATATGTATGTAGCTTGTCATTTACTGCTCCATCAAATTTAAATAAAGCAATTTATTTCTCGGCACCTGAAAATAAGCGAACCCTACAAATGAATGGAAAGATACCCGTTTGCACTCTTGAAATAGTGCCTATTACGAAAAGAAGCACCAGGTAAATATATTATCACTTTAGCTTCTTCTTTTTCTTTTTAATACGGTACGCTGTTGGTTCATCTTAGTAAAATATATAAAATAGCGCAAAAAAGACGAGGACAAGGAGTATACAGGACAGGCACTCACTTTCAACTAGTTTTATCCAGGAAAAGTAAACATACATATATAGCTTTTATTCACGATAAGTGCCGAGGGCAGCCGAGAAGGCGGCAATAGCCCCGGATGGTTTGATCGTGCTGGGAGACACCAGCATCCCAGCTCAAATATCTTCTACCCTTAAGAATATGTGCTGCTTTGCCTGTCGTGTGTATATACACGTTCACT